>NW_021636990.1:0-111575 GCF_004799145.2 Neltuma alba | reverse complement strand
GGTGTTTAGACAGCTAATGAAAGGGAACACAAGAGCCCCCCTCCTGCAAGACAATGATTATGGGGCACTGTAAGGAAGGATGTTATGAAGACGCATATGAGCTTTTGAAGTGGATATTGAGACAAAATTTTCTTCCAGATGTTGAGATATATGGTTCTTTGATTGATGGTTTTCTTCAGAAGGAGAAACCTTTTCTTGCAAAAGAGGCATTGGAGAAAATGATAAGGAGTTCCTATCTTCCCAAAACATTGACTTGGCACTCTATACTGGCAAAGCTTTTGGAAAAAGGTTGTATCCACGAATCTGCCAGTTTTATGGTCATGATGCTAGATAAAAATATTAGACAAAATATAAAATTTTCAGCCATGAGCTTACAGCTACTTTTTGGCCGTGGACTAAAGGACAGAGCATTCGAGGTTTTAGAGTTGCTTTATAAGCATGGATAGTGTGTTAAAATAGATGAACTAGTTCAATTTCTTATACACAGAGGGAAGCTATCAGAGGCACGCAAAGTGTTGGCATTTTGTATTGAAAATCATCAAAATGTTGATCTTGATTTGTACAATGCTGTTATTTTGGGTGTTTGTAAAAGGAGCAAGGTTTCAGAATCTTTTGGTTCATGCTATTTATTGGTGGGGAAAGGCTTACATCTGGAATTGACATGTCTAGATGAACTAGTATCTGCTCTAGGGGCTGAAGGAAGATCAGATAAAGCTGCATTTATCTCTAAGAGGATGCAAAGGCAAGAATTTTAGGCGGATCTGCACAAAAATAGGAGCTCATTCTCACTGCTTCACAAATATGATGCAATAGCAGCAGCCCATTAATCGTTCTGTGCTTCAGACTTTTTCAAGATGAAAATTCATCGCCGCCTGAATGGGGCATGATATGTATCAGTAAGTTACCCTTCATTTATCATTTGGATTGAAAATTGTCATAAGAGTGACTGGTTTCCTATTCATGCTATTCCAATGTTGTTAAAAGTAGTAGGGTACGAGGCTGCTGATCATGATCCTTTTGTTTGTTTTGGGAAGAGAGGCTAGATCTCTTGATTGTATTTCCCAAAGCATTGCATGTAAGCACTGCAAGTAAAGGCTCTTCAGTCCCAACAGAGGACGACTTATAATGCCTTTTGAAGTTAATATGCATTGGTCCCTTCTCACTCTTCAATGACCATTATCTGTTGTAATCTATCTGTTCACAGTGCAGGTGACCCTGAATCCTCGTTGGATGCTTAGATCAAGCAGCATTGACAAGCCTGAATGATGTACCACGAAACCTTCCTGTTTTTACCATGATCATCATTCAGAAGATGTATAATATAAAAGTTTTTTGAATTAAAAAAACCCTGGCTTTGCATTTCTAATTTCCCTCTTTTATTTCATTAGTATAATGCCTTGCATTGAAGTTTAAGTCAGTTTATACTTGCAAAAGATTGATTTGAAGCGTGTCTGATGTGACTCTGGTTCCATACCGAATCAATATTGAACAATGTGCTCGCTCTACTGGCGAGGGCCTGGAAAAACTTTCAAGAAGTCTTACGTCTGAAACTTTGTATCATCATTGCTCAAGAAAGACTAGCTTGCTTACTTTGTCCGTGTGCAAAGAAGGCCACTTGAAGTGCAGGTGAAAAAAGTTGAGTTGATGGTCTTTAACTCTGAAAGGATGTAAAAGGAAACCAAGAAGAGCACTTAAAGAAATTATAGAATGAGATGTTATGATGAATGAGATATTAAAGTTTAGCAGTGTTGTGCTATCCATCTAGTTGACTTAAAGAGATAAAGCTGCTTGTTGTCCTTGCTAAATGTTATTGAATTATTTGAAAGTAGTTAAAAGAATGAAGGTATTCGAACTTCAGAGGTAGAAATGAGTAAGCTGAACATTTTTGTTTTGTTTTTGCCAGTTGAGCTTGAAAGGTCATTTAGGCCTAGTTAATGTTTTTATTCCAATGACGTTAACCAGAATGGCTTAAATTAATTCACAGAATAAATCAGTCTCGCCTGCATCAATCAGAGAACTATCCGCAAAACATATTCTTTGGATTATAAAGCTAGCTTTTTAGTTTTATATATTACAGAATGAGGGAAAAGATACAGGAAGAAACGAATGGGACTAGGATCATTCGTAAGAATAAGGGGTTAAGTAATACTCTTCTGATTCTTAATATAAAACCTGTTTAGTTAATTTGATTATATTAAAAAAGTTAAGTAATTTAGATAAGTATAAGAAATATTTAAAGCATTATAATCATCTTTATTAATAGGGAACATGACAAGTAAAGAAGACTGAAATTAGGATATCCCAATTTGGAAAGTTAAGGGCTGGAAATGATGGAGAAGGAAGTTATTTCCAAATTAAAATTTTAAAATTCAGTAAAAATAACAAAAATACCCTTTGTCTTCTTTTTTTTCCTTCTTTTTTTAAAGGCTCAATCCCTTGCTGGCACCATCCACCGGTGTTGTAACATCCTTTTTTTTTTTTCAAATTTAGAGATTAAGTCTAATTTAAAATATAAGAACGATATACATTATAGTTTCTAAGCTTTATATGTTGTAAAATTAATTTTTACCCCTTAGTATGTAAAAAAATAAATATCAAATAAATATTATTGAAGCAAATACTTATATATATAGACTTGGACGTTATTTTATGAAAAATAAGTAAATATTATATTAGGGTAATAATTAGAAGATTGTTAAGATTTTCAAAAGAATTAGATAAATTTAGTAGATACTATCTGCACAAATGGAGAATTTTAAAATCAATACACTCAAAATTTTATAAATTATATATATAACAAATAAATATAATTGTCTCTGTTTATACACACACATCCATTTTCAATTAACCTAATGAAGAGAACCTAAAGATAGATCTACCGTGCTATAACCCTTTCCTCCCCTTGCAACTGCCTCCTCCTCCTCTTTCTTTTGCTTTCCTTCATATTCTTTTTTCTTTGATCAATTCAAGGTTTTTTTCCTTTCGATCATCGAAGTGTGCGTATCTACCAAATACATTATTTTTCCTTTCTCAATTATATATATATCGTTCATATCTTCTTCTTTCTTTGTCAGCATTTTGGTTGCCTTTCAACAATAAATATACACATATACCAACCCTCTTCCATCTTATTTCACACCATCATTCCTTCTCTCTTTCCATCCGTTCTTTTTCCTCATGTTTTTCTTCTTTCCTTTGGTCTTGAAACAATCAGAAACCCACAAGAATATCATTCACTCATTAATATGCATACTTTTCTCATGCTCCGATGTCGATCTTCCTGAGGTAATTTATATATTCAATTGATATTCTTTTAATAGGAAACAATTTAATTTGAAATAGCTAATATAGATATTTACACACACGTGGGTGCGTGTAATGTTGACGTTATAATGAAATTTTAATCTTTCAAAATAATTTTGAAGTTTCAAAGTAACTTTAGAATTGTTTGAAAAAAAACGGGTAGTAATATTCATAGAATTTTAATTACAAAAAATTAATGATTTTTATCTTGGGTCCTCTAGAGTAGCAGTGAAACAATAGAATAATTGAGTTACTTTAGAATAGCCTTAAGATGATTCTAGTCAGTGTTGAGTTATAAATTAAATTTTTTTTGTATATGTGTTATTCTTGTAGACTCTTATTGAGAGATTTTATTGTGAAATTGCTATTTGACTGCTTGGGAACTTGAGAAGACCAAGTAATTTAGGTTTTTCCATGTGTGTGCAAGGCTTGTGTGTGTGTCATGATCAAATGTATATTGATTTATATATATATATATATATATATAAAACTCTATTTGCTTAAATGCAGGTAAATTGTTGAGACTATAAAAAGATAAAGGGATACGATTGTATCACTATATGTGTTATTTGGATTCTCTTGTTAAGCATGTTTATGTTAGGATTGTAGTTGTTAAAATTTATGGTAATTTATTTCTTTCAAGCATGCTTGCATGTACTGGAATTGTTGCTTATGCATGACATGCATTAGTGGTTGAGCTGAGGAGTTTATGATATTTATCGATATGATATATAGTAACCATATGGTCTGCCTCCACTATGCGCACAATGGTTGGCCTTTTTAGGGGCTTGTTCCTTAATACTTACTTGGCCAGGTTTGTAGAGGGGAATGTGGGACAGTGACACCTCATGGTTTAGTTCTTGAAGGAGGGGGACCATAGTCTGGGTTTGGGCTCTGTACTTTTGGCCGGGTACATCTTGAATACTAGAGTAGCTTTGGTTGGTTCAGTGTGTGGGCCGGCCTACAAATAAGCTTATGGCTCCAGTTAGCAGAATAAGGTTAGATGGAGCAATAAGGGAGGGAGCATCTATTGCATGTTAGACATGATATGCATATGCTCATTATGAACTTTAGTGATATTATTTGTTGTTGATTATTTAAATTATTTTTGTAATTGTACATAAGTGAGTTAATGATTACTTGTGTCTGATGGTTTGTATGTACATGGTTAAACTCAGGGTTACTGAGACGTTAGTGTTTATCCCATTTATTTAATATTTTTCGGGTGAACAGTCTCATAAGGATCAAAAGAACGTACTAAATGGTGAGCCTTAAAAGCTCTAATGTACTCATTCAGTATGTTATGTTATATTATATTTAATTGCCATGCTATTAGGGACTGATTCTAAAAAAAAAAACGAAAAAGTAGGTTTTCATTAATTTTTTTATTTAAGGCTACTTTTTATATTAGTACTTGTAGTTATAATTTGTGTTGAAGTGAGACCCCTAAGGCAAAGAGTATTGATGCTATGGGGGGATGTACGGACCGGCTAAAATCAAGTAACGAATGGATTGTTGATCTAGGTAGGACTTTAAGAGAACCTGTCTCTTACAACCCTAGCCATGAAGACACCACAAGGTTGATCAATCCCTTGATACTGTCGAGTATTCTCACGAGAATACAAGGATGCAAGCAAAGCTCACATTGAGAGAAATAAACTCAATTCTCATTTATCTAAATCTTAATTCAATCACAAAAAATATAACCTATATATAAGCAACAATAGAACACTCTAGAATCAGCATCCTAAGACATAAATGCTAGGGATGATGCCTCATTAATGATTATTTGACAATGGGAGACATCATTTATTATATAGAAATAAAAGGAAATAACTTAAATTTCAAGAATAAGTCTGCTATTTGAAAATAGGAAACTAATTAAAACAAATAGAATTCTAATTAATGTCAATAATATCACTCTTGATGCTTCTTGAATTTTCTTGGACCTTCATTGCTATTCACGTCCAAAAGCATAAATGGGCCTTTTAGACATCTATTTGGGCTTGAATGTGGTTGAATCACGTTCTGAAATCCCCACGGTCCATAGCACAATACATTTAGGCCTCAATTTAAGAGATTATAGCTCCAATAGACTCCTCCATGCATATATAATTGTGTTGGGCCTTTAACAACTTGAAAATTGGCTTCAAATGCTCCTTTTGATCTCTTAGAATGTCCTCTTATCTTTCTCAAAGTCCAAATGTTCATACTCCGATGACTTATATATCATGGTGGTTTTCGGGACAGCCTTCCATATGTCACGTTAAGCTCCGTATGTATCTATGTCATTGTCCAAGCAATGATCCATATCATCCTCCATGTAAGCATTTTGAAGCTATAAATCCTTTGAACACTTTGGAGGGCTGGTTGGGCCTCTAACTGGATGATCATTTCTTGGGTTTCAAGACCTCCATATTGAACACTTCTTGGTATGTTATCAATTGAGATCCTGTATAGTTTGGAACGAAGTCTCTGAGCATTTGTGTGATTTGAATGATTAAAAGATAAGTTTATTGGTTAGTCAAATGAGGTGTTATAGGTGTGGTGGCTGCTAATGGAATTTTTTTTTTTGGACAACATGAGAAATTATTTAAAGAAAATAGTAGGGGTAGGATTTGATCCTACTAACCTTTGGTTATTTGGGCCAACAAAAAGAAAATGACTATTGAACCATTAATAATTTGTGAACTTTATAATACAAAAAAAGAATATAAGTTGACTTTTTTACTTTAGTTCTAGCTCATGACAACAATTTATCTAAGAATTACAAGTCTTAATTGAAAAATGACAAGTCTAAATTTGATATTAACAGCGCTACTTTTCTTGATACATAACAGGAAATAATATGTACATCATTTAAAAATGACAAAAATTTATTTAGAAATAACATGTATTGATTAGGAAATTTCCTGGAGCTTGCCCTGAAAAAATCTTAGGAAGGATTTCTACATATACTTTTATAATTTCTTCAAGCGCCTTTGTGTGTTGTATAATACTACTCAGACTTGACACTTTTGTATAATATGACTGCTATCAAGCTTTAAGATTCTTTAGATGATTCTGAGGATTTTGCAATGTGCCTTCAATAATACTTATTGAGTTTTGGGTTAATATAATATTTTGATTCCTTAAATTTACTCTCATTTTAATTTTGGTCCATCAAATTTCATATCATAAGCTTTGGTCATTTAAGAGATAAAATGGTCTAGATTTTTATTGAATTATAAAGACTAATATTTTAAATAAAAAGAAACTTGAAAAACCAAAAAATCTGTGGTTTAAAATTTGGGGACTGAAATTAAAATGAAGACAAATTTAAAATGGTCAAAAATTGTATTAACCCTAGAATTTTTTTTATGAGCTTTGGAAACATAGCCTCTTGGTCACACTTTTTTAAAGGAAATTTGTTCACATATTCTTATATATGCAAGGTGTTTTTCTTTTTTCTTTTTAAAATACACACTCTAAAAAAAATGGTTCAGTTTTTTCATGAAAAAATGGTTACCAGATAATCATTCGTATGCAGGGAAAATAGTATAATAATGATTTTTAATATTGGGAATAAATAAATTAGAATAATTTAATTATTGATAATTTTCAATTCTATTGTCGAATGAATAAAAGCTTTTAATTATCAAAAGTAATATTCATGTATTTGAAATTAATTAAATATTTTTTAATTCCTAACAAAAATTTTAAGTATAATCTTACAAAAATTTCAATCGCTTTATACGTTCTTTCTTTTCCATGCACCATATGAATAATAATTAAATGTTTTGATAATATGTGACCAGTCCAAACCATATAATTCCAAGAGACTCGAGGGGAGTATATTAATATACCCAACCCTTTTTTGACCAGATATACCCAACCTAATTCATGCATTACTTGGAAAATATGCATAAAAAAATTTAACTAAGCGAAGGTAAGGTGAAAATCTTACAAGGCCAAGTGGAAACAAGACTTAAAGTGAATTTACTGTCGCCTAGGTATCTTCTTGACACATTCAGTAATTTAAAATATTTTATAGTATATTTAATATTTTAAAATATTTTTTTAAATATATCCAACACTTTGAATTATTTTTTGGTGCATCTAGCATTCTAGAATATATTTTTTTTATGCGATCAGTAATCTAAAATATTTTTTAATGCATCTAATAGTAAGTAAAAAAACTTCAAAATAATAAATACATCACAAAATATTTCAAATGTTAGATGTATAAAAAAAATTATTTTTGGGGTGATGATGCACCTCAGCCCTTGCAACAATTTCTAAATTTTTTTTGGCCAACATGTAGATACGAGTTGTACATTTTAAGAGTGTGTTTGGATTAACGGCAAGAGAAATAAGTTTTTTCAACCTGACTTTTATAAAAGTCAGATTGTATAATATGATTTATGTTTAGATTAGATTTTGTAAAAAAATCCGTTTGAGAGACTAAAGACGACTAATAGAAAAGTTAGTTTATATGTAAAATGAATAAAAGATATGAATTTCATTAAGTAATATTACCTTCAGTCTTTAATATAAGAGCTAGTTTAACATTAACTTTGATTATAAATATAAAACAACACTTATTTATTATAAATAACTAATTTAACTAACTTAATTTTTTTAACTTAATTAATTAACTCATATATTAAGAATCGAATGGAGTACGTATTTAATGTTAAATGTATGTAATGTGATAATTGTAAAAAAAAAAATTGAAAATAAAATCATTAAAAATAAAGAAATTAATTATTATTAAGAAGAAATTGAAAAATACTACTTCTGGTCCTTAATATAAGATCTGATTTGACTTTTATTTTGATCCTAAATATAAGACTCAAATCCAATTTGTCTCTCATATTTATGTATTTTTTTTTTCAAGAAAGTCCTTTTAATAACAACATTATTTAATTTCAATACTTGTAGATGTGAGAATTGGGAGTACTATTGAATCCGGAATTTTGGCTAAAAATGAAGGAGAAGAGAAATTGAAGTGGAACTTTTGGGACTGATTGAAAATTTGAAGTTAGAAAGGGATCAAGTTCAACTAAATAAGGTCATAGAATTTTGATATTGGGATTTACTAATATGAATACTATATGTGTGTTGAGGTTTGAAAAACAAATTAAATGTTGAATTAAAATTTAGGTTTGAGATTTTGGATGATGTTGGCCGAAGGAGTAAGGAAAGTAGAGGAGTTTATTTAAATTTATTGTTGAAATGTGTTTGAGGATTCAAAGATGATAGATAGATTAATAGTGATGGAGCTGGAAAAATGATGAACTTGGATTTAAATATACTTTGGGTCATGTTGGATTTTGAGTGCTAAACTTGTATTCATAGAGTAGATATTGGATTAGAAAATTATTGATTAATGTTTTCAATGTTGGGAACTAGATGAGAAGGTTTAAGTATTAAGGATAAGATTGATTGAGTTTTAAAATTTATTTAGAAAGGTCGTTTGAGGAATTATTTTGGAGGGAAGATTAACTCATTTAATGTTATAGGTAGCTTATTGATTAAAATACTTAAAATGGAAACAAATGGAATAGGTGTTGCGGAAATGTTTAAGGAAAAAAAAGAAGGTGAATTGTTTTAATCCGTTTTGGAAAATTTCTAGATTTAACTAAAAGGTTGTGAGAGAATGGTGAAAATGAAAGTGATGTAGGATATGTGAGATTGATTGAAATTCAAGTATGGAGTTTTAAAATATTAGTTAGGAATATACATGTGTGTATATGTATATATATTATTTATCTTTCATGACGACCAACCACTTAATAGTGGAACTGAAATTGGAATTGGGGACACGACGTTACCCTTAAATGCAATAACTAAAGATAATATATTTGACCAAAATGACCAGTTACTAAGTAAAGTAACTGTATGGGTTTAGATAAGAAATAGAGCCTTCCAAAGAAAATAGTTTGAATAAGAAAAATTGTTTAGGATGATCGACTACTATGTAAGGGTAGAGATTAAAGAAGATTTGGAATTTAAAGAGTTATTTAATTTATGAGATACAGTTGGATCAAGTATTGATCTACCCCTATCAATATGATAGGTTTTTATATTTGTTCAAGCCCACCAAGAAGCAGAAAGAAAAGAGAACGGTAAGGTTTGATTCGGAGAGAGGCAGACCAGGTAGTAGATCTTTCCTACCTTACACTTATGTATGATTGCTGCATGTCTGTTTGTGCCATATTGCTTTTCTAAAGCAAGAGAACATGTAAATCCTTAATTCATTGCATGGATTATTTAGCTGTGATCACGTGTAGCTGATAGACATAGGACAGTATCTGCCAATTATTTGCGTATTATTTATTTAGCTTATCTATCCGTCATTGTGCATAAATGCTTAATTGCATTAGCTTGCAAGGTTATGTTCTACTTTGGCTTGTTTTGCATGCTTTATGCAATCTACATTTGTGTTTGCTAGAAATTACTATTACGGAGATTCTTCAGAATCTCACCCTCCCTTCCATGATATACAGTAAAGACAAGCAGCTTTAAGGGAAAGGAAGTTGTATAAGAAGAAGGTGGGTTGGTTGAAGAGCAAAGATAGCTGTTATATTCTGTAAATATGTAGCAAATTATCTTGATAAGTTAATATTTACGTTATTATATATGTTATATGGGCAAGTAACTTTACTTGCTTTGTGGAAATATTATTTTGTATCCTCTATAAGGAGGAGAGCACTACCGAGTGTAAGTATATGCTATCAACCAAAATGGTTGCTATATTTTTAATATAATATTATGAGATTGCACAGTATCAAATCATTTTAGGAGATAATAAATAAAGTTGAAAGCATGGTTGATTGTGGATCACTCTTCAATTATTCTAAAAGTTTGAAATGTTTGATCGACGGATTCTAATATTGAAGGGGGAAAATTTTTTTTTCTTGTCTTTTTTCAGGTCGGAAACCTAGTTTTAGTGATTCATAGACATTAAAATCATCCTATTAGTATATAAAAAGTTATGCGTTACATTTATGGTATCAGAGCATGAGGTTCTGACTTTAGGTAGAACACTCTGCTCATGTTCATGTTATATGTTAGACTTGTTATAATCCTTAGAGAAGAACTAAGGAGTATTAAGATTTGAAGTTCAAGTCCTTAATGAATCAAGGGTTTAGAGTAAACTTATGAAGCACAGGTTCAGGCTAAGCCCATATTTAATGAGATAGGAATTTTATAAATATGATCTAAATAAAATATTAATCTGAAGTGTGTTTGAGGTATATTCGAGATAAGTTTGAGGTATACTTGAGGTTTGTACTTTAGATGACTTTAATCTTGTTGAGTTTGATGATGCTCATTGATATTTCTTGTTTTAAATTCAATTGATGATGAACTAGATGTTTGGTATTATAATTTGAGAAGTGCCATGAGAAAAGAGAATATACAATAGTTGTAAGCTAGCTTAGGTTCTTGAACAAATAAGAGAAAGGACTATGAGACAATAAACCGAAAGGGATAAAGACTCGAGAAACTCATTGTGAATAGAGAACCTCTTGGATATGTTGTCAAAAACAAATATCTGAACCCAAGATATAGTCCAGATCTGTGAATCTAGTATACATGATTATGAGAATTGGGTAAGAAAGTTAGAGGATTTTTAATAAGTTAGAACAATAGAGCTAATGATAAACTTGATGCCTAACTGTAAGGGCTATTCAAGGAAAAATGTTTAAATGGTTATGGCCAATGAAATTATATAACATAGTGTTATTTTAATGATTGATGGCTTGTTAATGGCAGGTTAGTAAAAAAGTAGTTGAGATTGATTTGAAACTTATTGTTTGAGATTTGTCGAGGTTCTAAAAGGTGGATAAGAAAATTTTACTAGCCATCGAATGATCAATGATGCAAAGGTGTTGAAATTGAGAAGCTAAGCTTAAGAAAATGTCATTACTATTATGCTTTCTCATATGCTAAATCATATGAACGATTATTAATGTCTATGATATTTAAATTCTTCGAACAAAATGTCTTAAATTATTTAACCACATCTAAGACATACCTTAAGGCTCTTATGTATAGGTTTGAAGCTTGAATATAATAGAATGTGATTAAAATTATTAGCTGCTTGCTTTGTGAATATCGGCATGCTAAATTTGCTATTCTTAGGAACTATTGTTTTGAATAGTGGAAGGATACTACAAGTAGACAAACATGGGTATATGAGAAAGAAGAAAGATTCCCTGTGGACCTCATGCAATAGGTTTTGAACTATCTTAATGATGAATAGTGAATGAAAGAAGAGATTAATAGGATCACAAGTAAGACAAGAAAGAGAATGAAAAAAAGAAGAAGAAATAGACGAAAGGAAAGTAGAGCAGCAACAATGGCTTATGGTTTTCAACCATAACTAGTTCAACATCCAATCTCCTTTGCCAATACAAGTGGAGTTAGTAAGAAAACAAGATAAAATAAAGTAGCAAATTTCAAAGGTATATAAGAGTTAAAGTTTTGAAGAAGTAAAATTCAGATTGTTTGCCTTCCTTAAGAAGCTCAAATTATGGTGCAAATTAGTCCCAGAGCCGGAAGATATATCTTTTGATTCTAATAATGTATATTTTATAAATGCTACTAACGGACAAGATGAGTGAAGGCAAAGGTATAGTTAGATATCTAACTATAGTGCCTGCTCAAGAGGAATATATTTGAATGATATTTAAATACTCAGAAAAGTTGAGGCTAGACAGTATGCCTATGATATTTGTAAGGTACATAAATAGAGTACGTAGGTATTAATGAAATTGAAGATATAATTCTATAGTTGAGATTTAGTATTGGCAATTTAGTATAAGAGTTATGTTACGTAGTAAGAATCTTCTAAAAAAACCTTGATAATTGACTTCTAGACCTAGTATGAGAAAGGTCTTGGCCACATAGTGTTTTCCAAGATAGTGGAACTGGTCCTCCGAGAGAAAGAGAAAAGCAACCGAGGCAAGGCAATACAGAGTTGACCTTATGCTAATGAAAGCATAAAATACATGAGGGCCAAGAGTATGATGGGATCAGATATCCCTTGGGTCTAGCAAAATACTAAGAAAGATTCAAGAAAAATTCTCTTATGCTACCAGATAGCTAACTGCCAAACAAATTGACATTGCAATCAGATGAATTTCATGCCAAATAGTTTAACGAGTATTATTGCCTTAATTGCAAGATGGATGCCACTTCTACAGTAATTAGATGAGTCAGGTTGAGAGGAATGATGATATGTTTTCGTCAGAAAGTATAGGTAGCCACTAACACATAATAAAGAGACTTTCCTTGGGGTTTGAGTCAAAGTTAAAAGACCCCCCAGTATAGAGCAATGGCAAGAGTTGAGAAAGCCAAATAGGGATATAAGTCTATTTTTTGTCATAAAGGCAAAGTGGCGACCTAAGCCTTTGAACAGTTAAGGCGGCCTTAAGAGAGATAAGGCAGTATCATGAGTTCTCTCCTTGTACCATCTAAAGTAATTAGAAGTGGTAAGATTGCAAGAGTTAGAGTAACTCTAAGGCAAGGTAAGTATAGTATGCGACATAAACATGTTGTTGACTGTAATGGCTACAAATATGAATAAATAGCTCAAAGAGCTAGCTAGGCATAGTAGACGAACTCATATAAAGCCTAAGAAAGTTAAGAATAAGATAATGAAGCTAAGAAGTGTAAGGAGATAATTTTGAGTTGCCAAAAGGAATGAGTAAGGCTTAAGAAAGCAATATGGATATCTAAGATTAGTTTTGGAGAATTATCAGTATGGTTGCGAGATTTCATAGAGATAAAGTTATCCTATAACTTCATTCTTTGGTCTTGAAATTCCCATAAAGGGATCGCAGTTAGATCCAAGAAGTGGGCTTATGAGATCATAGTTAGATCTCGAGATCGTAGTTAGATCTCATGGTCATAGAAGACCCTGAGGACAGTTACTAATACCCAAAATAAAGTAGTCTTATCTGGGAAGACAATGACCTCAGTTGAGTTTAGAATATATGATTTCTTGAGTCTGGTTAACCATTCAGAGAGAGTATCCTTGACTTTTCTTTAGATAGCCAAGTTGTTAAATAGACTAAGCTCAATTCTAATTGGTCAACAAAGGAACGTAAGAGTTAACAAAGTGTAGAGCTGCAAGTCCTAAGTAAAATACATTTAGGCCAGCTAAGTTTGGGGTAAGAAGGTAAGAGGAACAAAAAAAGCTCCCAAATATTATATGAATAGATTGAGTACCAAGAGATAATCCCAAAGGTAAGGTAGAAAATAACAAAGTAAGATTTTCAGAATGGGTGATACCATTAAAATGTTTCAGTTTATGCCAAAAACTTAGAATCGTTGATGTGATTAATATATCTTGGTTGATATTAGGTGCTTAGAATGGTGTATGCCATTAACAAGTCTTAGTTGATGTCAGATATCCAGCATTGTGAATGCGATCTATCACGACATGAGTTAGAGCACTGAGAAAATTACATAGTTAGCAAAGAAGGCAGTTAACATTGAAGGTGAGAGACCATGTTTCCTCAATGGATCCCCAACTACATACATAAGTCGATCTATAAAGATCAGAAGAGTTATGCTGATAAAAGAAGGAGACCGTTGGAATTCAAGATTGAAGATTATGTTTTCTTGAAAGTAGCATCGACTATGGGCATTGGAAGATCGATGAAAATGAAGAAATTAAGTCCAAAGTATGTAAGACTATTTGAAATCCTTGTAAAAGTCGGCCTGGTGGCGTACTCTCTTCTTTTGTGAATTCTTTTCTTATTTAATTGTCTCGTTTTCTCTTGGTCACAGGTTGTAAGATTGCAAAGTAATGCGTATGCCTACTTCCAAAATTATAACGTTAATTTTTACCCTTATATTTTACTGGCTACATGCTGTGAAAGAAGTTTGGTTTTGGTGCTTATTGCAGGATAAATAATTCTGGACCTTCCAAAATCTGCTTCAAATGGTTGAGATTTAATTTAAATTTTTTGTTGTTGTTAATTTCTTTTTTTGGGAAAGCGATAATTAATACATTATTTTTATTTTAAACTCTATTTAATTTGGTTAAAAAATGAAAATAATTAAATTTAGATCGCCCAGACTTAATCTAACGGTTCGAAATTAAGCAAGTACCAAAACTATCCCTATGAAACATTCTTAGGAAATAATAAATAATTATATTATTTTGTCCTTATTCATTGCGAATTTCTATTCTCATTTATTAATAGATTTGATGGTTTTTTTCTTGGTTAACCTTTTGTATGTCACACGTATTCTACATAAAAGGAAGATAACTGACAATGTAATGTTAACACTATATATGTAGTTAAAAAATTATGCTTACAGCATGTAAGCTGCTAATGTTTCAGACCTATGCTATTAGTTATAAAAATGATCTAATATATGATGTGCGTCCATGTTTCTATTTTGCTTGCAAATTACTTTTAAACTCAAATTTGATAGATGGAAGATGATGTGATGCTTGACATCAAAACTATGATTCAAGACAGTAGGGATAGCCACATGTATCGAGGCAGGTGTATCCCTAGAGTGACTTGTATAGAACTTCCAGATGCTCACACCCCAAAATTTGTTTCTATTGGTCCCTTTCATTGCGGTGATAAGAGGCTGTGAGATATGGAAAGGCTCAAGCAAGTTTTTCTCAAAAAATTTACACAAAGAAGCAGAGCAAACCTGGATGTTTTGATTAGTTTTGTGAAAAGTTCAGTGTCGAAAGTGCGTGCTTCTTATTCAGAGAACATCAATCTCGCTGATAAGGAACTCGTGAAATTGATATCAGTGGATGCTGCTTTCGTCGTCAAACTTTTCAGCCCTCTGCGTTATAAGACAGATATGGTTGATGATGTACTGTCACATCCATCAATTGGATATCTACATCTAGATTTAATTTTATTTGAGAATCAACTACCATTATTTGTTTTTGAAGAGCTATTCAATATAGCATTTCCCCCTAACCTTCGTGATGATGGAATCACTTTTTCTGAGCTTGCTTATCGGTTCTTTAGTGAAGCATTCGACCTTGAAAAGCCAAAGCATGATCTTGATAATGTGAGCACAAAGCATTTCACAAATTTGCTTAGGTTTTTGTTGTTAGCAGGAGGTCCTCCAGAAGCGGAACCATTCTTTTACACTACTGATGTTCTTTCATACAGTGCAGAGGAGTTGCAAGAATTTGGAGTAAAAAGTTGAAGGCCAGCAAAAGCAAGAGCCCATTAGACATCAAGTTTTCAGGCCATGTTCTGGAGCTTCCACAGATTTTGGTGATGGATCTCGTGACTGAAGCTTTGTTCTTTAATATGATTGCTTTTGAACAGATCCATTGTCCTTTTACCTCTTACATTACTAGCTATGCTCTTGTATGGAGTCGCCTCATCAACACAAAGGAAGATGTGGATGTCCTGGTTGATAATAAAATAGTCCGCAGCTTCATTACTAATACTGAGGTTGTTCTGTTGTTTAGAATGATGGAAAAGAATGAAGGTGTAGCAACGCTGATTACTTAACACGTTGACATCTTCAAAAGGTTGAATAAGTTCTGCGAAAATGGTTTGCGACAGAGTAAAGCGAGTTTGAGGCGTGATTATTGCAGGACGGCTTGGCAAGGTGCGGCCTCTGCTGCTGGATTCATTCTCCTCATTCTCACTATTCTTCAGACCATATTTTCTATCCTCCAAGTAACAAAAGAAAACAAGATTCATTTGAAGCTTGCTTGTGTTTATTTGAGTGTTGTTTGTCCTCAGAATTTGTTGCGTTCAATTTCATTCTGTGTAATACTCTTTCATATTGCAATTGCATTAGTCGCATAAGGAATCAAACTTCTTGCTGTTAGTTCCGAGCATATCTGAAGGCCATTCAATGATACAATGTTAAACCATCATTATTCATTATGTTATTCTTTAAAACCAAATGCAACTTTTGTCCATAAAATCCCACAAAATTGTAGCTTTAACCAGTGATTTACCATTAAGTTGGTCCCAAGCATTGAAGCCCCTCTTTTTTTGGCTCGCAAGACTCCGTCTTCAGAATGTGACACTATAGCTCAGATGGTGCTCCCACGATGAGAACGGTGATGGTAGTTGATGAGAAGCTTAGCAAAGTGGATAGGCACTAAATATGGGCTCCAAGAATTCCAACCCTCTACCAGAGCCAACCGTGTTGGTGCCATAAGTAACTTTTTAGTGATATTAATAATGATTTTTCCCTCAATGACCACTCGAATTAGGTTAGGAACTAAAGGTTCAATTGTGATGAATGTAGCACTGGGAAGAACGGCTTATGGATTTGAAAAAGTACCCATTTCACAAGGCGCGGCCATTAAATAGGCGGCTTCGGGTTGGTTGGCAAACTTTTAGGCCTGTTTAAAAAAATTTTATTTTTTCAGAAAAAATTAATATTTTGATTTTTTAAGTTTTAATTCAATCTTTCTACTATGATTTAGTGTGACTCAATTTTTAATTTAATTAAAACTCAATCCCTAATCTTTTTGTATTTAATAAATTAATTATTTTTATGCATGACTCACCTTGACTCATCTTAAGTAGCTTCCAAATAAGCTCCACTTAGGTTAAATAAAAAAAAAAAAGTTTTGATGGCTGGCCTCCTTCATATCTTCTACCAAACACTCACCGTCGCCCAGGGGCAATCATTTTTATTTAATCGTGCTTTATTATAAGTATGCTCTATTTTAGTGGCAAAGATATCAAAAAAATTTTCTTCAAGTAAATTTTGTTTTCAAGTTTTGTAGTTTAGTTATTATTTTACTTTAATTTAAGATACATTAAAGTTGAAACCTATAAAGTTTTAATTCAAGTTATAGAATCACAAGTTATATAAGTATAAAAATATTTTCTTATCAAATATATATAGTCTAAAAATATTAACATATATAATATAAATCAAATCATTATCTAAAATTCAAATTAACTCATCTTTTAAGGTTGAATCAAATAAATCAAAGCATTTTATAAAATTCAAATAGATAATGACATAACTAAATGTTTGCAATATCATTAGCAATGTAAACAAAAACAAGAAAAGCAATCGTATGGGCCTTGGACACATGCTTAGTTGGGCTACAAGAAGTGGACTGGGTTGGGGGAAGTTTTTAAAAACTTAAAATAAATAGATATGGGCCGATGGATTTGGGCGTGAAATTTGTTGGCTCTTTTTCTCTCTGTCGCTTTCTTTCTCTGCATCTTTCTCTGTGAATTTCCTGTCCTGTTATCCTCTGGACCTAATTTTATTGTAATTGCTACAATATATGAACTTGCTTCGGATATATATGTATGTCCCCTTGAATATATGTGTATCATTACGCTTTAATAATTAATGATAAATATTTTTATTTTCTTTCATTTAGTTGTTGTTATCAAATAAAAAAGTTTAGAAAGCATCTGTGATAATTATTTATTTAACCATAGAATATTTTGTCGACAAATTGAACGGTCAAGAGATTGGATCGTGGTGTGTCCCTGATAATTCTCTGAGTAATTGAGAAGCCCATATCTTTCTTAGAGTCAGGTTCCTCAGAGTAAATTTTGCTGCATCTATCCTTCCGTTTGACCAGCACACATAAGCAAATGGTTTTTGCCAAGAGATTTTTCTAGTGGACTAAAATTCCCCTCATATATTTGATACCTTAATTAAGAGTATAGTTTACATAAGGCATATTAATCTCTTTTTCCCCCTTTGAAACCTATAGTGTGGTTCACGTCATGCTAGCTTTTATTTTTTATGTCTTTTTTAAAACTTCATTCGCTTATGTTTATACCTAATGAGCCTTTTTTTTTTTTTTTGCATGACCTTTGGCTGTTTTTTTTTGGCCAACTACATGACGTTTAGCTTATTTGATGCTTTTGCTTTAAAAAAAAAAAAAATACTTCCTCTTTCTTTTTCTTTTTAGTTATTTTCATTTGCTTTTGATATTCGTGTTGTAGTCTTTATAAAACTGCAGTGAACTATATGCAGTTTAAAGCCTCTGCAGTGGTACTTTTTTTGTTTTTTGTTTTGCCAGAAGCCGTGGTGCTATGATAGAGTGCTGTACTAGAAAGATCAGTTAATTAGAAGAATTGAAGTGCATGAGAACCATTTCATTCATTCATACAAATTCTATATTTTCCCATGCAACTGATAATAAATTATTTATTGCAAATCTACTTGGATTGAGAGAAAATGGGAGAGGAATGGAGGTTTTCGCTGGTTAAATGGAATAGTGTGGTTTCCCCTCAAAATTTCACGAGACTTTTGCTCAGCAAATTCATTCCCATCACTATCTTCTTCCACGAAGCTCTTATCACTCCTCAGCCTTTCATTTTATTCCATGATCATGGTTAAGATATTTTGTTTTATAAGTATCAAGATTAATTTTAATGGTACTAGTAGTGACATTTTCATGATCTCAATATCTCATGTTATTATAGTCTTTCATTTTATTCGATTTTTATCATTTTATTAAAATATTGAATAATGTATAATTTATTTACTTTTATTTTATTTTATTTTATTTAAAAATTATCCAATTTTTATTTTTTTCATATAGAAAAATAATTTGTTCTTGTTAAATATTTAGTTTCTTTGCCAACTATTTATAATGAAGGAATTTTAGTCATTCTGACATTTACTCATATTATTTTCTCTCTATTTTTTTCATTCATCTAAGCAAGATGAGTAATAATACTTTGGGAAAATTAATTTGTTGGTCTTTATAATTGTATTAGATGTTAAATTAGGTCCCTCAACCCTTTTTAGAGGTCCTTACGCTTCACTATCTTCAGGATTATAGTCCTTCCGTTAATAAACTTAGACGCCATTAATACAAAGAATGATGTGACAACAAATCACAGTTTTCTCTTTCTTCTCTCTCCGTATAGGCTGGCACTCATTTTTCAAGGTTGACCACTAGTTCACCATGATCAATCGAAAGATGCTGGGAAGGAGAGGGAGAGCTCCTTCTTCAGCAAGGTCCACTACTCCATCAACATTAGCACTCAGTTGTGTTTATGTGGAGGCAGGATAATGTCAGGTGATGATGGTGTTTGACATTCCGATGATAGCAAAAATAAAAATAAAAAAGAAAATTGTGAGACCTAATTCATAATTCAAAATTGAATGAAATTATAAGGGCTAGCACATTAATTTGTCCTAATATTTTTATTCCATTTTTCTCTTCTCTTCATTTTTTTCCTCCAAACTTCTTTTTTTTCCACCCAAGCATGCTAGACCAGAATTTCATGGGTATTAATATTTAAACACAATAAATAAATGACCTTGTTTTTGGGTGATTTTTCCTCTTAATAACACAGGTCTCCTGGATATGGGATTTTGCTTGTTGCAGAAACTACTTCTGGCTGCTTCATTTCTGTCGACACTGCTGTTTCTCGTGATCATGCTGAAGAAGCTACTGACTTCACAGATGATGAGAAGAAAGACATGATACCCCCAGAAGACATTGGTCAGCAAACTGCTTATGCCTTACTTCAGAAATCCAGCAGGGCGGAGTAGTGGATTCAACGCATCAGGTCTGAATTCTTAATTAAACCGGCCCTTGTTAATCTTTCTGGTCAATGTTTTTTTTTTTTTGCTTTTTGAACTTCTGAGAAACGAAACATTTGAAGAGTTAGTTGTTGATAGAGTTCAATGTCATTCTTTGATCTACGTAGCTAATCTTATCCAACGGAACAAGGCTGCTTGTTGTTATTGCTTCAAGAAATCCTGTTTCTGTTGTTCAATTGCATATTTAGTCGAAATAGGCCTAGCTCCTAGATAATGAGTTCTCCTTGATGCTGGACAAAGTATACGATGTTCCAATCTCTCGTTTTATTTTCTTCTTTCATTTGCCTAGAGCCATCCTTTCTTTCTTTAACACTGTTGTACTTCGGTGTGCAGGGTCTGTTGTTTCTTCTCTGCTCACTATGTCCACAAGATGTTTCCAAGATTCGCGTTGGACAGTTATCCCAGCATGGGATAGAAACACTGAGAAACATAAGGGAGTTTTTGGATTTGAAGTTCGTTATAAAGCCAGATCCAAAGACTCACACAGTAATTCTTAAATGTATCGGTGCTGGCTTGAAGAACCTTTCCAGAAAGCTGTCTTGAAGGTGATGAGTCCTTGTATTACTATAATTTACCAATTTTTGTTTGTTACAAGCTCCAAGGACTCATACTAGAACATTTTTTATCAAATTACTCTAGTTGCTTTTCTGTTAGTAATTCACATTGTTGGGCTGCAATGTATTAATCCAATTGACCAAATTTTCTTCTATTGAAGATTCTTTTTTGGTCACCCTCTTTAATTATATTCATGAGAAAGTGATGAGAAAATTTTCTGGCCAGACCAACCATGAAGTCAACATAATAATATACAGATTTAAACAGTACGAGAGTTGTTTAGTTTCCTTTGTTTTTAAATGAATTTTAATGATTTACTATTCTATTCTGAGCAATATTTTGATAGGTAGTGTTTTGCATGTGTCTCACTATATTTGTAACAATATCTTGTACAATGTTCAAGTCAAATAGATTTATGTTGGGAAGTTTGGAAAGTTATCTTGAAGGGAACAGAATTCCTTGGAACATTTGAGAAGACTGACTCTGCTAGATGTCTTCATATTTCATGTTTTCATATTATATTTTTGATAATAGATTTTAATAATTTTGTTTGTTGTGTTTTCGTATTTGCTTTCTTTTTAAACTGGTTTTTATTTTCTATTTTAAATTAGATAATTTTTTCTTTTATTTTAAATTTGCTCAATGTGTGCTTTGCTGGAACTGCTGAGCAGATCACCACAATTCCTCTTCTGTTAGCAATGGGCATTAATCGAGTTGATCAAATTATATTCATTGGAAAAATATTTTTTTATGGTTGCTTTTAATTGTATTCGAAGATTGATTACTTTTATAATGTTTTTTTTTTCAAAATAACACTTCGTCGTGAATCTCTTATTAATTTATCTTACGCTACATTCTGGGTAACTTTTTAAACGTAGTTTTATGAAGGCTTCTTTATGTTCGTCATTTTCATTACCTTTTTAATCCTTTATTACTCTCTCACTTTCATGGCTTTTATTTAATTTAGAACCATGAAGAATGTCCCGTCTTAACCCTAAACCAAAACCTTAGAATTCGAGGTTGTAGATCATTTCACTCTATAATATATTACTTATTAAAACCAATTTTATTCGACGTGGGACTTTTCATGTCAATTTTAAGTTTACTCATGTTTGGAGATCTTAACAAAAAAAAAAAAAAAACTAATTTTATGTACTTTACTAAACTTTCCACTCAAAATTCAAATGATTTATACTACTAAGTACTAATTGTACTCCTCCAGTGATCCTGGGTAAGCTGCGTTTACAACTTGCGCTGCTTTGAGATGATCTTCACTTCATTATAGACCAACCACAAGCTTCTAAAGCTGTCTCATGTTAAAATACTACTACCTGCGGTCTTTAATATAAGATCTCATTTGACTTTTATTTTGATCCTAAATATAAGATCCCAATTCACTTTGTCTCTCATGTTTATGTAATTTTTTCCAAGATAATAATTCTAATAATTATAGTTTTAGCCAACACACTTCATTAATAAGGATATTTTAGAAAAGACAACACCTATTTATTATAAATAACTAACTTAACTTATTTTCTTAATTTCTTCAAATTAGTTAACTAACTCTTATAATTAGGACCGGAGGCAATATGTCATCCGTGCATGGCCCCTATGCAATTTCAGTATGTGTATCCGGGTGCTTCTGGGCCATGTTATGGATATTTCCTCTCATACCTTTTTTTAATTAATTCGAAATTATATTTCATTGAGAAAAAAAATTGCACTAGTGCCGTTAATTTTACTTTTCAAAATAACATCGAAATATTTTTTTCCTCAAGAATATTGCTTTCTTGTTGCATTAAAAAAACAGAATATTACTTCCTTGTTGCATTAAAAAAAAAAAACAGAATATTACTTCCTTGTTGCATTTAGAAAAAACAAATATTACTTCTTTTGTTTTAGCCAACAATGTTATTTCCTTGCAACGTATTGGGAGAATTATTATAAAATCTTGTGAAAGAAACATACAAAAATGTTTCATAACAATTTAGCATTTTGCAATAATAAGTTTCAGAACAGGAAATAACAATAGGTTTTTACTATTCGCTTGTTATTTGGAGATATTAACAAAATTATTAAATTACTTAATCATAGTATATGGTATATAATCTCTCTAAAATTCTTATATGGATAAGTAGACAATATATTAATTTATGAGTGAAGTAAATTAGTTTGGAAAAAAAAACAATAAATATAAATAGTTTAAAGTAATTTAGTAGGTACCAAACAAATATTTTGTTTCTTGAAAGATAAACACCCTTTTAGCTTGTATGGGGATGAACTTAGGCTTATATATAACGAATAGAATACTTATTGTTGCATACAAGGACGACAAAACTGCATTTTGCTAGTCACTCCTCACCCAAACGCCAAGGTACTGATGACTAATCATCTACACTCTTCCATTGTGAATTCTTTTCTTATTTAATTATCTCGTTTTCTCTTGGTAACCTTGTAAGATTGCAAAGTAATGCATGGCTACTTCCAAAATTAATAGCTTAATTCTTACCCTTATATTGTATTAGTTACTACTATGGAAGAAGTTTGGTTTTGGTGCCCATTCCAGTGATAAAATATATCAACCTTTCAAAATCTACTCCGGACAGTTCAGATTTAAATTTTTAAAGTTTAAGTTCTTAAATTTTTTTTTGGAGAAAGTACTCTTTTGGTCTTATTTATAGGGTAAAGAGAAGAAATTTTTTGGTCTTATTTATAAGGGAGAGAAAGAATTTTTTCATATAAATGTATAATTTTATCCTTTATTTATTATTATTTTGGTTTTGTTTTTATAGGGTATAATACATGTTAAATTAAATAGAGAGAAAGTTGAGAAGTTGAATTTTAATACTGCTTTCTGAAATATGCTGGTATTGACTTGTAAATAGGACCACAAAAGTAATAATCAAGATATTATCTTTATTTTAAATTCTACTCCTAGACCTTATTTATAAGATAGAGAGAGAATGTTTCTTTTGGTTTTATTTATAAGTTATCTCATTAAATTTTTAGCTTGAATGTATTTTGCCCTTGATTTATTATAGTGTAAATGATTATTTTTATGAAAGGTGCATATATAAAATAGGGATAAAATTGAAAAGTTATTATATTTTAATAGAGAGTTAATACAGTTTAAGATTTTCTTTGATCTACATAGAACATATTGGAAATGTTCTATAAATAGGACTAGAGACGTATTTACTACTCCCTCCGGTCCTTATTATAGGGCATTATCTACAAGAAATTTCTGGTCCTAGATGCAGTCATTAACCAGCTCATTAAGTGCTATTTTCCAATTTTATCTTTGTTAATAATTAAGGTTTGGGGTTAAAAAGCTGATCAAACTCCTTGTTTATCTATCCGCGTTATTTAAGTTGGGGCTAATCTTAAAAAAATTTATTAATTTAGGACAGATTTAATGCTTCAATTCTCATTTCTTGGTATGTGAGAATTAGTTGTATAATAAAGAGGAAGGGGAGTAATTAATTTCTTAAAAATGCGAAAATAATTCATTTTAGATCACCCAAACTTAATGTGGCAGCACTTATGAGCATCGAAACTAATCTCTATAAAAGATTCTCGAAAAACAATAATTAATCATATTCTTTTCTCGTTACATTACAAACGTCAATATGTCTTGTACATCAATAAATTTGATTTGTTTTTTGGTTTTATACTGAAACCTTTTTTTATGTATAGTCTTATATGGCTACTAATAAAATTGTCTTCGTTTCAAAAAAAAAATCTATATAAAGGGAAGATAATTGACAATGTTTACACTGTATATGCATTTAAAAACCGCGTTGTTTAGCAATGATAATTATGCTTACAATATATAAGTTGCTAATATTTGATGCCTATGCTATTAACCAATTTTATAGTTCATTTAATTATTTTTTTCTTAGGGTTGAGGTCATACTGCATTTTGAAGTCTTCTTTCCAAGTGCATCCAGTACTTAGAGTATTTAATGGTTCATCTAATACCCTGAAATATTTTTTTAGATGCGTTCAGATACTCAAATATTTTATAGTTCATTTAACACCTTGAAATATTTTACAAGATACATCAAGCATTCTAAGGATTAGGGTATTTAGGGTGCATATTAAGGTTCTTGGTGTATCTAAACACATATTTAAAGATACTAAATGAATCATCATATATGTTAAGATATTGAACACACATGAAAAAAGACTTTAGAGTACCGAATGAACTACGTAATACTTTTAGGTGATAAACACAACAAGAAAAATATTTCAGAGTATTGGATTAACGTCAACCCTTTATGCTATGAAAGTGATTCAATATGAGATGTGCTATAAATATATATATATATTTATATATAGAGTGTTCCCTCCTTTCTTTTATTTTGCTTATTGGATTGCTTTCTAAATCAAATTTGATAGATGGAAGACGAAGTGATGGTTGACATCAAAACTATGATTGGAGATAGTGGATATGGTTATCTGTCACCAGACTGTTGTATCTCTAGAGTGATTCATACAGCACGTGATATAAAACCAGATGCTTACACTCCAAAGTTTGTTTCTATTGGTCCCTTTCATTACGGTAATGAGAGGCTGCAAGAAATGGAAAGGCACAAACAAGCTTTTCTCAAAAGATTTACACAAAGAAGCAGCACAGAGTTGGATGTTATTATTAATTTTGTCAGAAGTTCAGTAACGAAAGTGCGTGCTTCTTATTCAGAGAACATCAACCTTAGTGACAAGGAACTTGTGAAGTTAATATTATTGGATGCTGCTTTCATCATTGAATTTCTCTTCATTATGCATTATAAGCAGGAGATATTAATTGATGCTAAACTGTCACAGCAACCATTAATTGGAATTCTACCTCTAGATTTAGTTTTATTTGAGAACCAACTGCCATTCTCTATTTTGGAAGAGCTATTCAATATAGCATTTCCCCCTAACCTTCGTGATGATGGAATCACTTTTCTTAAGCTTGCTTCTTGGTTCTTTAGTGCGACATTTCACCTTGAAGAGCCAAAGCATGATCTTGATAATGTGAGCGTAAAGCATTTCACAGACTTGCTGAGGTTTTTATTGTTACAAGGAGCACCTCCAGAAGAAATGGAGCCACTATCTTACACTACTCAGGTTCTTTCATATAGTGCGAAGGAGTTGCAAGAATTCGGAGTAAAGTTGAAGGCTAGCAAAAGCAAGAGCCCATTAGACATCAAGTTTTCAGGCTATGTTCTGGAGCTTCCACAGATTTTGGCGATGGTTCTCGTGACCGAAGCTTTGTTCTTTAATATGATTGCTTTTGAACAGATCCATTGTCCTGTTACCTCTTACATTACTGGCTATGCTATTGTATGGAGTCGCCTCATCGCCACAAAGGAAGATGTGGATGTCCTGGTTGACAATGAAATAGTCCGCAACTACCTTGTTAATACTGAGGTTGTTGAGTTATTTGGAATCATGGTAAGGAATGCCGGTATTTTAATGCTGAATTCTGAATACCTTGATATCTTCAAAAGGTTGAATAAATTCTGCGAAAATAGTTTGCGACGGAGTAAAGCGAGTTTGATACGTGATTATTGCAGGACGCCTTGGCAAACTGTGGCCTCTTTTGCTGGAATCATCCTCCTTATTCTCACCATTCTTCAGACCATACTTTCTATTTTCCAAGTAACAAAAGGATAAAACAAGTAGATTCATTTGAAGCTTGTGTGTATTTGAGTAGTGTCGTGTCCTCAGAATTTGTTGTGTTCAATTTCATTCTGTGTAGCACTGTATTTTTGCCAATAAGTTGATCCCAAACATTGAAGCCCCTGTATTTTTGGCTCACAAGACTCTTGTCTTCAGAACGTTGCATAAAGCTCAGATGTTGCTCCGACAATGGGACGGTGATGGTAGTCGATGAGAAGCTTAGCGAAGTGGATAGGCACTAAATATGGGCTCCAAGAATTCAAACCTTCCACCAGAGCCAACCGTGTTGGTGCCATGAGTAACTTTTTAGTGATATTAATAATGATTTTTCCCTCAATGACCACTATAATTAGGTTAGGAATTAAAGGTTCAATTGTCATGAATGTAGCACTGGGAAGAACGGCTTATGGGTTTGAAAAAGTACCCATTTCGCAAGGCGCGGCCATTAAATAGGCGGGTTCCGGTTGGCCAACAAACTTTTAGGCCTGTTTAAAAAAAATTTATTTCTTTCAGAAAAAATTAATATTTTGGTCTTTCAAATTTTAATTCAGTTATGACTCAATCCTTCTACTATGATTTAGTGTGACTCAGTCTTTGAATTTTTAATTTAATTAAAACTCAATCCCTAATCTTTTTGTATTTAATAAATTAATTCTTTTTATGTATGATTCACCTTGACTCATCTTAAGTAGCTTCCAAATAAGCTCCACTTAAGTTAAATAAAAAATAAATAAAAAAGACAGTTTTGATGGCTGGGCTCCATATCTTCTACCAGACACTCACCGTCACCCAGGGGCAATCATTTTTATTTAATCATGCTTTATTATAAGTATGCTCTATCTTAGTGGCAAAGATATCAAAATTTTTTTCTTCAAATAAATTGTTTTCAAGTTTTGTAGTTTAGTTATTATTTTACTTTAATTTAAGATATATTAAAGTTGAAACGTATAAGTTTTTAATTCAAGTTATAAATCACAAGTTATATAAGTATAAAAATATTTTCTTATCAAATATATATAGTTTAAAAATATTAACATATATAATATAAATCAGATCATTATCTAAAATTCAAATTAACTCATCTTTAAGGTTCAATCAAATAAATCAAACCATTTTATAAAATTCAATTAGATAATAACATAACTAAATATCTGCAATATCATTAACAATGTAAAAAAAAAAAAAGAAAGCAATCGTATGGGCCTTGGACACATGCTTATTTGGTTGGGCTAAAAGAAGTGGACTGGGTTGGGGGAAGTTTTTAAAAACTTAAAATAAATAGAAATGGGACGATAGATTTAGGCGTGAAATTTGTTGGCTCTTTTTCTGTCTGTCGCTTTCTTTCTCTGCATCTTTCTCTGTGAATTTCCCGTCCTGTTATCCTCTGGACCTAATTTTATTGTAATTGCTACAATATATGAACTTGCTTCGGATATATATGTATGTCTCCTTGAATATATGTGTCTAATTACGCTTTAATAATTAATGATAAATATTTTTATTTTCTTTCATTTGGTTGTTGTTATTAAAAAAAAAAGGTTTGAAAAACATCTGTGATAATTATTTATTTAACCATAGAATATTTTGTCAACAAATTGAACGGTCAAGAGATTGGACCGTGGTGTGTCCTTGATAATTCTCTGAGTTATTGAGAAGACTATATCTTTCTTAGAGTCAGGTTCCTCAGAGAAAATTTTGCTGCATCTATCCTTCCGTTTGACCAGCACACATAAGCAAATGGGTTTTGCCAAGAGATTTTTCTAGTGGACTAAAATTCCCCTCATATATTTGATACTTTAATTAATAGTATAGTTTACATAAGGCATATTAATCTCTTTTTTTCCTCTTCGAAACCTTTAGTGTGCTTCACGTCATGCTAGCTTTTATTTTTTATGTCTTTTTTAAAACTTCATTCGCTTATGTTTATACCTAATGAACCTTTTTTTTTTTTACGTGACCTTTGGCTTCTTTTTTTTTTTTTTTTGCCAACTACATGACGTTTAGCTTATTTGATGCTTTTGCTTTAAAAAAAAAAATACTTCCTCTTTCTTTTTCTTTTTAGTTATTTTCATTTGCTTTTGATATTCGTGTTGTAGTATTTATAAAACTGCAGTGAACTATATGCAGTTTAAAGCCTCTGCAGTGGTACTTTTTTTGTTTTTTGTTTTGCCAGAAGCATTGGTGCTATAATAGAGTGCTGTATTAGAAAGATCAGTTAATTAGAAGAATTGAAGTGCATGAGAACCATTTCATTCATTCATACAAATTCTATATTTTTCCCATACAACTGATAATAAATTATTTATTGCAAATCTGCTTGGATTGAGAGAAAATGAGAGAGGAAGGAAAAGTGAGATGAAAAATGGGAGAGGAATGGAGGTTTTCGCTGCTTAAGTGGAATAGTGTGGTTTCCCCTCAAAATTTCACGAGAGACTTTTGCTCAGCAAATTCATTCCCATCACTATCTTCTTCCACGAAGCTCTTATCACTCCTTAGCCTTTCATTTTATTCCATGATCATGGTTAAGATATTTTGTTTTATAAGTATCAAGGTTAATTTTAATGGTACTAGTAGTGACATTTTCATGATCTCAATATCTCATGTTATTAAAGTCTCTCAT
Organism: Neltuma alba; assembly: GCF_004799145.2. Classification (NCBI taxonomy): domain Eukaryota; kingdom Viridiplantae; phylum Streptophyta; class Magnoliopsida; order Fabales; family Fabaceae; genus Neltuma; species Neltuma alba. Next base: position 82,879 of record NW_021636990.1, on the reverse strand, counting down.
TTTATTCGATTTTTATCATTTTATTAAAATATTGAATAATATATAATTTATTTACTTTTATTTTATTTAAAAATTATTATTTTTTCCTTTTATTTTTTCATATAGAAAAATTTGCTCTTGTTAAATTATTTAGTTTCTTTGCTAATCATTTATAATAAAGGAATTTTAATCATTCTGACATTTACTTATTTTATTTTCTCTCTATTTTTTCTCATTCATCTAACTATCTAAGCAAGATGAGTAATAATACTTTGAGAAAATTAATTTGTTGGTCCTTATAGTTGCATTAGATGTTAAATGAGGTCCCTCAACCCTTTTTTTAGGTCCTTACGCTTCACAATCTTCAGGATGATAGTCCTTCCGTTAATAGACTTAGACGCCATTAATACAAAGAATGATGTGACAACAAATCACTGCTTTGTCTCTCTTCTCTCTCCGTATTGGCTCGCACTCATTTTTCAAGGTTGACCACTAGTTCACCACGATCAATCGAAAGATGCTGAGACGTAGAGGGAGAGCTCCTTCTTCAGCTGGGTCCACTACTTCATCAGCATTAGCACTCTCAGTTGTGTTTATGTGGATGCAGGACAATGTCAGGTGATGATGGGGTTTGACATTTCGATGATAGCAAAAATAAAAATAAGAAAGAAAATTGTGAGACCTAATTCATAATTCAAAATTGAATGAAATTATAAGGGCTAGCACATTAATTTTTCCTAATATTTTTATTCCATTTTTCTCTTCTTTTATTTTTTTCCTCCAAACTTCTTTTTTTCCACCCAAGCATGCTAGACCAGAATTTCATGGGTATTAATATTTAAACACAATAAATTAAAAAAATATTTTTACTGAAATATTAGGACCCAAGGTTGGAGTGAAATTTCAATGCATATATACTCCTCCAATTCTATTTATAAGGCAAAAAAAAAAAACTTTTTCTTATTCCTATTTGTAAGTCTACTTATTAAATTTTTAGCATGAATATACACCTTTGTCCTTCATTTTCATTTATTATAGTGTAAATAGTTAATTTTTTAAAAAAAGTGGTTATTTTACGGGAAAGTTTATGCATTTCATGTTTTTAAATTCACTAGTTGTGCTACTAATGAATCTCACTTTTCATACGTTGGAAGGAAGTAATATTCTTGAGATGTAACGTGAAATTTGTTTTTCCAATTAAAAATAAAACCAAAACAAAAGACATTGTAGCTTAAATGAGGATAAACCATTCAAGATATATAACTAGCTTGTTTGATCAAGTTTAGATGGCAGAAGATATGCTTAGTGATATGAATCAAACAGACTTGTTATACTCTGATGAGAGTGTTCAACAAATGGTGGAGCTGCAGCGACCACTTCTCTCATCTCAGCCTTCAGATTTATCCTCCAATCACGTGCAACAACCACAGGTACGTATCATTCTTTCCTCCTCTTTCTTCAATTCCAAAGGTTCAGATTTAAAGTTTCAAATCTATCATTTTTAGGTTGTAATTTATTTTTTTGAGATAGTGGTAAGTAAGATTATCCTTATTTTAAATTCTATTTATTAAATCTGGATTCCCCATTCTTAATCTGATGATCCAAACTTATCCCTGTGAAAGATCCTCAGAAAAAGCACTGTTCAGAAGTGATACTTATGCCTCCTTGCTTTTATTTTGCTTATTGGATTGCTTTCTAAATCAAATTTGATAGATGGAAGACGAAGTGATGGTTGACATCAAAACTATGATCAATTAGAGATAGTGGATATGGTTATGTGTCACCAGACTGTTGTATCTCTAGAGTGATTCATACAGCACGTGATATAAAACTAGATGCTTACACTCCAAAGTTTGTTTCTATTGGTCCCTTTCATTACGGTAATGAGAGGCTGCAAGAAATGGAAAGGCACAAACGAGCTTTTCTCAAAAGATTTACACAAAGAAGCAGCACAGAGTTGGATGTTATTATTAATTTTGTCAGAAGTTCAGTAAAAAAAGTGCGCGCTTCTTATTCAGAGAACATCAACCTTAGTGACAAGGAACTTGTGAAGTTAATATTATTGGATGCTGCTTTCATCATTGAAGTTCTCTCCATTACGCATTATGAGCCGAAGATAATATTGAATGATGCTAAACTGTCACAGCAACCATTAAGTGGAATTCTACCTCCAGATTTAGTTTTATTTGAGAACCAACTACCATTCTCTGTTTTGGAAGAGCTATTCAATATAGCATTTCCGCCTACCTTCGTGATGATGGAATCACTTTTCTTAAGCTTGCTTCTTGGTACTTTATTGTGACATTTGACCTTGAAATGCCAAAGCATGATCTTGATAATGTAAGCGTAAAGCATTTCACAGACTTGCTGAGGTTTTTATTGTTACAAGGAGCATCTCCAGAAAAAATGGAGCCACTATTTTACACTACTCATGTTCTTTCATACAGTGCAAAGGAGTTGCAAGAATTTGGAGTAAAGTTGAAGGCTAGCAAAAGCAAGAGCCCATTAGACATCACGTTTTCAGGCCATGTTCTGGAGCTTCCAAAGATTTTGGTGACGGATCTCGTGACCGAAGCTTTGTTCTTTAATATGATAGCTTTTGAACATATCTATTGTCGTCAAACCTCTTACATTTCTAGCTATGCTCTTGTATGGAGTCGCCTAATCAACACAAAGGAAGACGTGGATGTCCTCGTTAATAATAAAATAGTCCGCAGCTTCATTACTAATACTAAGGTTGCTCTGTTATTTATAATCATGGTAAAGAATGCCGGTCTAACAATGCTGATTCCTGAACATGTTGATATCTTCAAAAGGTTGAATAAGTTCTGTGAAAATGGTTTGCGACAGAGTAATGCAAGTTTGAGACATGATTATCGCAGGGTGCCTTGGCAAACTGTGGCCTCTTTTGCTGCAATCATTCTCGCCATTCTTCAAACCATATTTTCTATTCTCCAAGTAACAAAAGGATAAAACCAGTAGATTTATTTGAAGCTTGTGTGTATTTGAGTAGTATCGTGTCCTCAGAATTTGTTGTGTTCAACTTCATTCTGTGTAATACTCTTTCAAATTGCAATTGCATAAGTCGCATAAGGATTCAAACTTGTTGCTGTTAGTTTAGAGCATATCTTAAGTCCACTCAGTGATAAAATGTTAAACCATCATTATTCATCATGTTATTTTTTAAACCCAGATGCAATTTTTGTCCATAAAATCCCACAAAAATGTAGCTTTAATCAGTGTGATTTACCAATAAGTTGCTCCCAAACAATAAGGCCCTATTTTTTTTTTTTTATAGCCAATACACCTGATTGGCAAGAATATTTTAAAAAAAACAACATATATTCTTTACGAATAACTAATTTAACATATTTCTTTAATCTCTTTAAATTGGTCAACTAGCTCTTATAATTAAAAACCAACTACTTTTTCGTCGGACCGTTACTTCCCATTGATAAAAGCAGGATTGATTAGCTTGATAGCTTCTTCCCCAAGTCATCTGGCAAACGCGGAAACGAGCCAAGCAAATCTCCAATCCTCTCACTTCATTTTTCCTTGACTCGGTGTCGTTCTCCTCAGCCTGTCACCATCTTGGTCCGCGTGCTCCTCAACCCGTCGCCGTCGTTCACGGCTGCTCGGTGATCCTCAGTCCGCCGTCTGTCGCGTAGCTCGGCTAACCCCATCAATTTGCAGAGCTCCTTCTTCCCGGTAGTCTATCCCTTCTTAATAATTTCGATTTTTAAACTTCAAACGTAAGATGTGACTGAACCTCTGATCTGTGATGGAGTATTCTTACAACTGCATTCACTGATTGCCAGAAGTAAAAGGAACCTAATGTGAACTGGTCGTACGTAGCTGGGATTAAAAATAATGATTAACTCTGGTTTGTTACGTATTTTACATTAGCTGGTAAATAACATATTATTATTTTAATTTGGCCTTGGGATAGCATGTAATATTTTTAATTAAATTATATTACTTTAATCCTAGCCGATCTGACCGGCGACTCTTGAACATTCCCTTCAGAACCTTGCTAAATATTGTGCATGCCTATCGCATGTGGCATAGTGGGGCAGAGACCAGCGTACTTCGAGTAATCCAAGTGCATTTTGTGTAAGTTGTAATTGCTGAATAAAAAATGACAACAAAGCCGGCTATGATTAGTAACAATTTAATATTCCAGGACAAATAACAATATGACAACTCACAATCAAGGTAACATAATTTTTGGTTCCTAAAATTTGATCATATTTTAGTTTGGGTCCATCAAATTGCAAACTCGTGATTTTAGTCCCTGGAATTTAATATGTTTTAAAATATTAGTTTCTAGAACCTAGCGGTATAATTGTGTTAAAATTTGCTGAAGTGTCATAAACGACCAAAATGTTGATGTTGACTCACAAAATAGTACGTAATTGGATTTTGTGTAGATGATAAAGAGGGAAAAACACAAGAATAGGTCCTCGAAACATAGCCATTTGTTTGAGAAGTTATTCACTATATTTTAAGAATTCATCCTTCGTCGTCCTCTACATTGCGTTTTGAGGATCTTCTCTCTTTCTCTCTTTGTTTCTTTTTTTATCCACATCAAAGCTAGTTATGCATCATTTAGTGAGTTCACATTACCATTTTAATGTTATTTATGACACTTTCATAGATTTTAGCACCATTACACTCTTAGACTAAATTCAAGGAACTAAAAATTTTGAAATTTGAGAAGCCAAGACTAAAACATATCCAAATTTCCGGAACCAAAAATTATATTAATTTCATACAAAGCAAGTCAACTTTATTGAGACTAAGCATATAGGGGATGATGAGGTGGTGACCCAACGTAATTTCGCAATGCAAACACCTTCATGTGATCCACTGAAAAAATGGCTTGGAAAGATTCTGCCGAAAGACTTTACGGATTTAAAATTAAAAACATGAGAGCTAAATTAATTGAGATTTCATGTGGTGGCCTATATTATTTTTAATTAAATGGGCATACGTTGAAGTCATGAGGTTATAAGCCAACAACTTTTCATTTACAGAAAGCTCTCTTGCCACTGGGCTACAAGAACATTGCCCGCGCATTCATCATTATTTAAGAGAATACATAGAGGCTAGGCAACCAAAGCCGGTTATAACTTGCTTGTTGCTTCTATTGTTGACTAGTTGCAGGGTGATGATGAGGATTTCTATCCCATGGAGTATTTGGAGAGCAGCCCATCATCGTTGAAACCGAGTCATGTATATATCAGCTTTAGAGGTGATGAAGACACTCGTAAATTCATGCATAGCCTTTCGGCTTCTCTGAAAGAAGAAGGCTTCAGAATCTTTGGAGATGATAAGAAGCTTGAAACGCCAGGCTCCAATCTTCCACCTCACCTTCTTCAAGCAATTCCTGAGTCGTGGATTTGGATTGTTGTCTTCTCCAAGAACTATGCTTCTTCGTGTTGGTGTTTAGAGGAACTGTCACAGGTTGCTGGGCGCATCATTACTCCTGAGATTGAAGGTCCGTGTAGGCGCTCATCATCATCAGTTTTTTACAGTGCGCATGCGCACTGTATTGATGTCGATCCTGAACGACAAGAAATGTGCGAAGCAGAGATAGACAAGGTGAACAGATGGAGGCAAGCTCTGAAACGAGGGTTCCGTGTCTCTGGCCGCCGGCGTGTACCAGATAGGGTTATAGCAGTTTATTACGATGTGGATCCAAAATCCTTTGCTCAACATATTCAACAAGGATGCACACAAGATTCATTTGAGATAACCCAATGGAAGAGGAAGGCTATCGAACAAGTGGCCAGTTCCCCTGGCTGGCAAGTGCGGAATGAGTGCGTAATTTTACTCTCTCTCTCTCTCTCTCTCTCTCTATATATATATATATATATATATATATCAGACATGCATACTTTTGGCCAAAACAACAAACTGTTTTACTGGCAGACCTCAACTCCAGATGCAATATGGATATTATATAATTTGTGTATATATATCTACTTTAAAAAATTTAGATGTCATTTCTAAGTTGTCCTGATAAAAGCCACACACCAAAAATAGCAGAGGATCTTTAAGAGGAAACAAATTTGATTGATTTGGCGTTCCACTTTCTCTTTTTCGGCTCAGGGTTACAGGTTATTCCAAAAACTGTTAAAGAAGTCAAGTCTAAAATAGATAAACTATTTTATGACTTCTTCGGATTTGTTGGGATATAGTCTCAAGTGGAAGAAGTAGAAAAGCTTTTGGATTTGAATGCAGATGATGAAGTTCGAGTTGTTGGCATTTGTGGTATGAGTGGATTGGGGAAATTTTCTATTGCTACTGTTTTATATCTTAAGATCTTTCACTTTTTTTATGCCTTTTGTTTCCTTACCAATCTAAGTGAACGTTTAAAGCACGGTGACATAACTCTACAAGAACTTCTTCATAGACATTTGAGGACAGAAAATTCATAGACGATGGATTTTCTAGACAAAGAGTTCTTACCATGGAAAAGATTAAGAAAGCAGAAGTGTCTTATAGTTCTTGATGGTGTCGATCTTGAACAACATCTACAAGAGGTGAACTTAGTTCAAAAATCCAATTGTTTTGGCGGAGGGAGTAGAATCATTATGACAACTAGAGATGAAGATGTCCTTCAAAAATATGAGGTTAATACCATTTATAGACCTAAACTCTTGTCCAAGGACGAAGGTTTCAAACTATTTTGTTCTAAAGCTTTTCTAGGGGGATATCCGATTGATGATTTCGAAGGGATAATATATAGGGTGTTGGAATATGCTAATGGCCTTCCATTAGCAATTGAAATATTGGGTTCATCCATTTTTGGAAAAGGCGTTGCAGAATGGAGAAGTTTTCTGGATAGAGAAGAAATTATTCCGCCCTATAAGATCATAAGGGTGCTTACAAAAAGTTTTGACGAACTTGATCACATGAGTAAGGAAATGTTTTTGGACATAGCATGTTTCTTTGTTGGGAAGGACATTAACACTGTGTTTGGCTTGACCGAAGGAAAGAGAAGGGAGAAAAGGGGAGGATAGCTACAAAGGGGAGGGGAAGGAAGGGGAAGGGAGGGGAGGGATTTTAATGATCTCCTGTTTGGATTGATTGGAGGGGAGTGGAGAGAGCAATTTTAATAATACCTTATTTTGCTCTAATAAAAAATTGACTATTTTAACCTCATAAAATTTAAATGAATTTTCTCACTTTTTAATTTTGTTAAGATATAACTATATATAAAATACAATTCACCAATTTTGATTTACAAGACACAATCACATACTTACAAAATATCAAGATAAAAAGTCACAAGTGATAGATTTCAATTAGAGAAAATACCTTGAAGGTGAAAAAAAATACCAACAGCCCTTTGGAATTAAAAGAAGAGAAAAAAAAAAGTTTACAAATGCTCACTAATTTTGAAAACAATTATCTCAACAATCTCTTGTTAGATGCTTAAAAGAACTCTCTTATATAAAAATGTTTGCGACTGATTAGAGGTTAACAAATCGAAAGGATATATGAGGAATTAAAATATTATTTCTTACCTCCCCTCCAAAAAACCCTACTTTTGGAGGGGAGGGGAAAAGAACTGCTCTCCTCTTTAAAAAACATTTTAACCAAACGAGGGGAGGGAAGTGTCCCCCTCCCCTCCTAAAAAATTACACCAACCAAACAAGGGGAAGGGAGCAACTTCCCTCCCCTCCCCTCCGAAAACCCTGTACGAAACATAGCGTAACTGCGTGAAGGAAATTTTACATGATTGCATCGATTGCTATGTTGATATAGAAATTCTTATTCAGAAATCAGTCATCACAATTGCAAATGGGAGGATACAAATGCATAGTATGTTGCAAGCAATGGGGCGAGATATTATTCGACGACAATATCCGTTACAAAGCCGATTATACCTTTATAGTGACATTAAATCTGTTATGGAGAAGAAAAGAAACATGGTAAGTTTTGATACCCCTTTTTAGCTCATTATAATATGAAAAGTTAAAATAATAATCTAACATTTCATTATTTGTGTACAATGCGTTTATACTCCCAGGTGATGGAAAATTTTGAAGCTCAGCCAGATGACATCGAATCTGATACTGAGAGCGATAGAGACACATGGTAAGTTTTGATAGCCCTTTTTAGCACACCATTACAAAATGAGAAGTTAAAGTAATAATTTGACATTTCAGCATTTATAATCCTAGATGGTAGAAGTTGAAGCTATAGCCTTGGATTTGGAAGAGCCAAAAATGGCTTCATTGAGGGTTGATGCTTTATCAGATATGATCAACCTTAGATTGCTAATATTCCGTAAGGTGGAATTTTCTGGAACCATCAATAACCTTTCAAGCAAGTTGCGATATGTTTCGTGGCATCAATGTCCTTTCACTTCTTTACCATCAGGTTTTCAATCTGATACACTTGTTCAACTGATTATGCCTGAAAGCAACATGACAGAAGTATGGAAGGGCAGAATGGTATGTTCATGTTCTTCTTTTAGTTCTTAAATATTTAAATTACTGGAAACTGTTCGATCAAACTCCTAAACAAATATAGATACCTTTTACCTGTTGTTAAATATCCCCCGAGTGTCTTGTTTTAATACAAAAGGTACTATATATTCTCCATTCACAGATGCTCCCTGCTTTAAGAAAATTGAATCTAAGTGGCTCCAAAACGTTGACAAAGACGCCAGATTTTGGTGGTGTCCCAAATCTTGAGAGGCTAGAGCTCGAAGGATGTACTGGATTGTTGCTACTTGGTCCATCTGTTACTAAACTTCCAAAGCTCAGATTCTTGAACTTGAAAGGTTGCATCAATCTTGTCAGTATCCCTCATTCCATGTTTTGTCTGAACTCGTTGGAAGTCCTAAATCTTGCCAGCTGCTCTAAACTTGCATGTTGCTTGGAGTTTTCTCCAATGAGGAGCTTGATACAAGAAAAGCTGCTTAGCATCTGGGATAATCCATTCTTGGAAAAACTTTTGTACTTTCTGCTGTTGGTTTGCCAGAACAAAAGAGATATATGACTTCGTCTCTTGTTGTCTTATTTACTTGATGTGTACTTGTGAGGCCAAATATGTATAAAACTCAGGTCATGAGAGTCCGTACGAGTGTATTTGGTAAGTATGGGAATAATATAGTGTGGTTGTCTCTTTATTTGGCTGCAGCAATTACTTTGATATACGTCTGGTGTTATTGTAGATTAGTTCTTAATGAACAATTATTTAAAGAAAAAGTTATATATATTTATCAAAACACATCAAGTCATGAAATTGTAAAACCTTGGACTAAATAAATACTTATCCTACAAGTCTTAAACAAGTGTATATCAACCACTCACACTGGCTATAAAATCTAGCAGCAAAATAATAATCTGACGAGGAATAATATAAATCAGTCTCAAACTTGATATTACTTTGACTTCAATTATATTTTTCAATTTGTCAAACGAGGAAACAATGTGAGTTTGCCCTTTATTACTCCTCTTGTTTTTAACATAAAACAAGGAAAGTTGATATTCGTATTACATATATATATATATAAGATTTATTTCACATGTTTATTAATTTTTTTCAAATTAACTTTATTAATATTTTCTTAATAATAATAGAGTGATGGAAGAAACTAAAAAAAAATTAAAATATTTTAAAAAAAGCATATCATATTAACAAATTTAAATAAAGATTATGAATCTTCTCACACGTCCTACCTTGCATCCTCTCATTTGCAATTCCTTGACTGCTTTACTTCTGTCCCCATCCTCATCCTAGCCCCATTCTCGTCTCCCTAAACCCCCAAATCCACCCTGTCACTATCGTGGTCCTCCTGCTTCTTATCCGTCGCCGTCGTTCACCGCTGCTTTTTGATCCTCGTGGTTCTCAGTGCCCTGCCTGTCGTGTAGCTCTTGAACGGGTTAATCCATCCCAATTTTCAGAACCTTGTTAAATATCATGCATGCTTATTGCATATAACATAGTGGGTGCCTAAGCCTGAATTTTGAAGGATTGGGACGGAGATTGAAACTGGGATTGAGACTTTAAAATTATATCTGGTATGAAGTAATATTTGGAGGGAATGATTTTGTTAAATTTATTTTTCAATTTGTCATGAAATGTGAAATTGACAGAAAATACCCTTGCCCTCATGCATCTAAATTTTGGGTTGGGTATGAGGAGGGAATGGCCAGGTAGTGTAATTTTGGACGAAGTGAAGTGGGTGAAAACTTTGCAAAGCATTATCGTCGCCGTCTTCGATGCTGCTAAATACTGTAAACAGTAAAAATAATTAGTCAAATGCTACACTTGGTGAACTATTTACTCATATGCTACGCTTTTTTTAAACTTGTTCATCCCATGATTTTTTTTTTTTGACCTTAAAAGAGAAATATTCATTAAAGGTAAATAAGTACAAAGCCCAAAAGAAGGTCCAAAAGAAGAGCTAATAACAGCCCAGAGCAGAAAACCCTAAACCATAAAAAACTAAACCTAAAAACAAGAGGGACAGCCGCCACTGAGGTCACCGAAAATAAGCCCACCGTCTTCTCGTTGGAATCTGCAGGGAAAGAGGCGCCGTCACCGGCATCAACACCATTAAAAGGGGTGGGGGTTCGAATGAACCATCCCAAAGGACCCAACCCTCTGCTAGGCAAAAAAACAACCCAAAGTGGTTGCTGAAACACCATGAGAGAACTCATGGGAGGAGAAACACCCACAGATGCAAGCCAACTAGACGAAAACACAGAACGAGGAGTAGGAGATCTCACCGCCGACCTCACGACGAGTAGCACCACTATAGGATAACTGGTCTCTTTTTTGATGCCTTGGATTCGCCACCAATAAACTGAGCCACAAACTGTCCTCTGAGAGATAGATCGGAAAGCAACAGAGACAGCCATCAACACAACCCTTTCCCCAAAAACACAACCCGAAGGCATCAGCTCAGGATCGGAAGCATTTGAAGTCAAACTACCAGTAAAACAAAAATCGCCGTGAGAAAGTCCCTGAAAGCCCTTAAACAAAGGAAAAACAAAGTACACCACCATTAAAAACCCAACACCACCGAAACTGAAAATGAAAACGAAAGGCGGCCGCCCCCTCCTCCGGCATAAACGCCGGAGAGGGAGGCGTCGCCACAGCCGCTCGCGCCGAGGCGAGGAAGAGAAAACTCCCACCACTCACGAAAGTTCTGGAGAGGGGGAGAGAGAGCTCGCCCGTTGGCGAGGAAGAAATATAACTTTAGTTCAACCCCAAGCAACTTGTTCATCCCATGATGAACTTTCACTCGGAGTCTCTGACTATCTGTCTTTTAAAATAAAATGTGGAAAATGCCAACGAGTTCAAACTCTTTCCATTTTTTTATTTTTGGCAAAAATTACAACCCAGTATCTCGTTTATTCATCTTCTGTCCCGTGACCATGACTTTTGAATTTTGAAGAAATTATAATTGATATCCCGTCCCTTCATATCTTCTACTACTTCATCTTCTTTTATTTTACATTTTCTTCTAAATAGTATAAATATAGTAGATTTCTGTAGAAAATTAACTTTTTATCTTGATACTTAAATTTAGGAGAAAATATATAAATAAATTAAATAATATAAAGTATTTATAAAATTTTTAATATGTCCAAATCTACACATATTAATCATAAAATATATACTTATTAATTTCTATCTTTATCCTAATTATTCAGCGATATTTAAATCAAGAGTATTATTGAGAAAAAAAGTTTAACAGCTTCATAATTTTATGATTTTAAATAAAATATTAAAAAATTTAAGTACACAAAATCACTTAAATTAATTTAATAAATAAATACTGAAAACTATCAATTTATTAAGTGATATTTCCTAATTATTATTTTAATCACATGAAAATCATAAGTTATTATAAAAGATAGAGTCTTCTTCAATAGGGAGAGTTTATGTTACTTTAAACAATTCAAGGGGGAAAAAAAACAAAAATGAAATAGATAAGAATGGGTATTGAAGAAAAATAAGAAAATTAATATCTTTGGGATAATAAAAATGAAAATTGATAAGTGCATATTTTATAATTAAATATGTTAGATTTGGATATATTATAGAAGATTTGTAAATATTTTAAATTTATTTAATTTATTTACATATTTTCTCCTAAATTTAAGTATTAAGATAAAAAGTCATTTTCCTATAAAATCTACTTATATTTATCCTATTTAGAAAAAGATGTAGAATAAAAAAAATAAGGTATTGGAAGATATGATGGGACGGAATATCAATTGCAATTTTTCCAAAAATAAAAAATATGGAGATGTGACGGAAGCTGGAGAAATAGGGTACTTAGCTGTAATTTGCCAAAAATAAAAATTTAAAAAGGTTGAACTCGTTCATGACCTGTTACTTTTCTATTTTAGAAAGCATATTGTCATAGTCGAAGTTCATCGTAAGGTGAACGAGTCTCAAAGAAGCAGTATGTGAGTAAATAATTCATGTGGTGCAACATTTGGATCATTACTTTTACTTTTCACAGCATTGGGATAAAATTGCCTTCTTGCTCTCGCAGGTCCACTACTGAAAATTTTGTTTTGTTTTGTTTTATTTTCTTTCCCTTTCCTGCATTTTGTGTGCCCTCTGAAGTTCAGGCAATTTTGCTCGAATCAAAGCGAAACCACTAGCGAGGATGAACAAATAGGCAAAGATGATAAAGCCAAATCATCCACCAAATCGAAAACGGCCAGAGCCACGGCTAGGCTTAACAAACCTTGGTCAAATGAGCTGGCATCCTCTTTATCCTCACTTTCTCCCCCTCTGTCGAAAACCACGGTACTTCAAACTCTTCGCCTCCTCACAAATTCATCCAAAGCCTTTCAATTCTTTAAGTGGGTACACGATATGGGTTTCCCTCGCAATGACCAATCATACTTCTTAAAGCTTGAAATTTTGGGCTGTGGAAAAAACCTTAATGTAGCTCGGAATTTTTTGTTTTCAGTTGAGCTAAGATCCAATGGTTCTGTAAAGCTTAATGATCCATTTTTTAATAGCTTAATTAGGAGTTATGGTCAAGCTGGGTTGTTTGAAGAGTCGATGAAGCTTTTTCAGACTATGAAGACAATAGGTGTTTCACCTTCACATTCAACAGTCTTTTGTCTGTATATCCTAGAGGGGTTCGGACAAATATTACAAACGATATTTATGATGAAATGCTCAGAACGTATGGAGTAGCAGCGGACACATGCACATATGATATTTTGATCAGAAGCTTCTGTAAGAATTCCATGGTTGATGAAGGGTTTCGATTTTTCAATGAAATCTCGCGCTTCAATTGTGATGCTGATATTATTACTTGTGTAAAGCCGGAAAGGTCAAAATAGCAACATAATTTAGTGAAGGGTATGAGTAAGAAAAGTAAGGATTTGAATCCTAACGTTGTGACTTATAAAAGGGTATTGTCTGCAACAAAAATTAGATGAGGCCTTGCTTATGATTAAGGAGACGACGGGTGAAGGGCTCAAACTAAATAAAATCACTTACATTACTTTGCTAAATGGACTTTGTGAAGCCCAGAAATTAGATAAGATAAAAGATATTTTGGAAAAACCGGGGGGGATGGGGAATTCAGTCCTGACATATGTACCTTCACCACATTAATTCCTGGACATTGCAGTGCAGGAAACTTAGACGAGGCATTAAAGGCGTTTTAGAGGATGAAAAACTTGCAGGTCGGTGCAGACACAGCCACATACAGTGTGATAAACTCTTTGTGCGGCGAATCCTAGGCCTAAATTGCAAGATCAAACAGCTTTTTTGTGGTTAAAAGTTATTTGTTTTATGGGAAAGAAGTAAACATTACTCCTCCGATTCTTAATATAAGGCCTATTTAACTAATTTGATTAGATTAAAAAATTTAGGTAATTTAGTTAATTAAAGAAATATAACATGTTTTTCTTAAAACATCATAATCATTTTCCTTAATATCCTCTCTCCCTTTTCTACTTATTATGGTTGAGGGAGATCTATAGAAAAAATTTAAAAAAAATTGATAAATATGAAAAATGAGTCTTATATTTAGGATCAAAATTAACTTAATAATTATATCTTATATTAAAGACCCAAAAAGTATAATTGATCAGGTTAGGAATTAATTGTCAATTTTGATAGCACTCTTGGGGTGTAAACCAGTTGCTTTTCGTATTTGGTTTATAAGATCTTGGCCCAGAATCTAAAGACACAGAAGCTCGGGCCCAGCCCAAAAGGGATTAGAGGAAGACTTTGAATAGTGGAGTTTTGCGTTTTGAGGGAACCGGAGGGAAAGAGAATTCTGTTATGAACCGTTGGAGGAGAATCATTTAAAGGGATTGGACCGAAGAAGAAAAGGGATATTCATTAATTCCTCGACGCTCTGCTCTGACTCGGGGGAACCTTCATCTTTTTCCGTGTCTCTCGCCCTTTCTTCCAGATTTCAGAACTCCATCGCCATTTCGTTCTCTACATGGCTGTCACATCAATTAATCGAAGCCGTTCACAGATCCAGAACATGCGTAGCTGAATCCTTTTTGTTCACTTCGAGATATGACCGTACCTGAGCCTTCGATCTTCACCCCGAGAGTTCTTCTCAATCTGTTCTGGGCTAAGTCCTTCCATTTGATTGAACGAGTTGTAAGATTAAATGTTAGAATTCAGATTTGAACTGTTTGCTGTTATCTGGAGTAGTGAGATTATTAGGAGCAATAATTGATAATCATATGTAAGCTCAAGTCGACGTTTACATCCTCTGGTTGAACTGATTCTGCATCTGAATTCTGAACCAAGTTTAGTTATTGCTATTGATTTGAGTCAGTTAAATTGAATTGGACCGAGTTGGTCATTAGTAGAGGAATTGAATTACTGATTATTACCCGGAGGCCGAATCAATTAATACTTGCTGTGAATTCTTTCGAGTTGAATATTCGCATTGAGTAGGCTTACAAGTTGTGAGTCAAGCTGTTCTTCGATCCACCAACCTCTGTTACTAAATAGGCAAGGAGGGTACGGATTATCTCTAAGGGAACATTCTCACCATTTGTCTCAAGTGTTATCATTGTACTCAACTCTTTCCGTAATCTACAATTTCCTCTCTGAATATAAAAGCGAAACATATAAACAGTAGTTTAGCATTAAATCAGAAATTTATAGAAATATTTTTCCTCCGTTTACAATCTTTAATTTGTTAATTTGTGGTTCTTTGGACCTTTTAGGAACTTTAGTATCATTCAGCTCCTTTGAGATATGACCTAGGCTAGATTCTTACAGTACAGCATTTTAGCTTGGTAATTTTGTTAAGCACTACGACATGCTTTTCAGTGTTCTGTTGCGAAGCCTGTGTCGAAGAGAGGACTATGATATGGCAGAAAAGCTATCACTGCTGGCATTTTCTATTGAAAATCATCAAAATGTTGATCTTGATTTGTACAATGCTGTTATTTTGGGCGTTTATAAAAGGAGCAAGGTTTCAGAAGCCTTTGGTTCATGCTATTTATTGATGGAGAAAGGCTTACATCTGGAATTGACATGTCTAGATGAACTAATGTCCGCTCTAGAGGCTGAAGGAAGATCAGATGAAGCTGCATTTATATCTAAGAGGATGCAAAGGCAAGAATTGTTAGGCAGCTCTTCACAAAAATAGGGACTCATTCTCACTGCTTCACAAATATGATGCAATAGCAGCAGCCCATTAATCGTTCTGTGCTTCAGACTTTTCAAGATGAAAATTCATCGCCACCCCAATCGAGCATGATGTGCATTAGTAAGTTACCTTTCATTCATCATTTGGATTGAAAATTGTCATAAAATAGTGAATGGTTTCCTATTCATTCTATTCCAATCTTGTAAAAGTAGTAGGGTACGAGGCTGCTGATCCTTTTGTTTGTTTTGCGAAGAGAGGCTAGATCTCTTGATTGTATTTCCCAAAGCATTGCATGTAAGCATTGCAAGTAATGGCTCTTCAGTCCCAACAGAGAACGACTTATAATGCCTTTTGAAGTTAATATGCATTGGTCCCTTCTCACTTTTCAATGACCATTATCTGTTGTAAGTTGTAACCTCTCTCCTAATTGCTACAAGGAAATCAAGGTCAAGTTCACAGTGCAGGTGACCCTGAATCCTCGTTGGATGCTTCAGATCAAGCAGCATTGACAAACCTGAGTGATGTACTACGACACCTTCCTGTTTTTGCATTGATCGTCTTTCAGAGGATATATAATGTAAAAGTTTTTTGAATTAAAAAAACTCTGGCTTTGCATTTCTAATTTCCCTCTTTTATTTCATTAATATAATGCCTTGCATTGAAGTTTAAGTCAATTTATATGTGCAAAAGATTGATTTGAAGTTGATTTGAAGTGTGTCTGGTGTGACTCTGGTTTCATACTGAACCAATATTGAACAATGTGGTCGAGCTAGTAGCGAGGGCCTGGAGAAACTTTCAAGAGGTCTTACATCTGAAACTTCGTATCATCATTGCTCAGGAAAGACTAGCTTGCTTACTTTGTTCGTGCGCAAAGAAGGCCCGTTGAAGTGCAGGTGAAAAAAGTTGAGTTGATGGTCTTTTAACTTTGTGAAAGGATGTAAAGGGAAACTAAGAAGAGCACTTAAAGAAATTATAGAATGAGATGTTATGATGAATGAGATATTAAAGTTTAGCAGCGTTGTGCTATCCATCTAGTTGAGTTAATGAGATAAAGTTGCTTGTTCTTCTTGTTAAATGTTAATGAATTATTTGAAAGTAGTTAAAAGAATGAAGGTATTCGAACTTCAAAAGTACTCCATCCAGTTGTGGTATCCTAATGCATCTAATACATTTTCTTTTTTCATTTATGTCATTATTACTCTTTTATAGTTTCCCATTTATATGTAAGAGTGTATTTGGAAAAAAAATTGCATTTGCTACATATTAATTGCTTTTAACTGTTTTTTTAAACAATATAATTTAGTTAAAAGAATCTTATAATAAGGAACAAAGAGAGTAGAAATAAGCAAGCTGAACATTTTGTTTTTTTTTTTTTTTCCAGTTGAGCTTGAAAGGTCATTTAGGCCTAGTTAACGTTTTTATTCCAATGACGTTAACCAAAGTGGCTTGAATTAAGTCACAAGCTCTGTTTGGATCAGCGATTAGAAAAGCTGCTTATCGAAAAAGTAATTTATGAATAAGTGAAGTCAGGTAAAAGCTAAATTGAATAAACTTAATTGTATTTGGATTGGAGTTCAAAAAAGCTAGTTTGCAAATATGAGATTGGCAAAAAGTTGTTTCGATTATAGTTGAATAAAAGTAAGTTTGGTTGTAAAATGACCAAAATGGATATGAGTTTTAATAAATAATGAAAAATGATTAAAAAAATGATTTCACATAATACAATGGAATTAAAATAATTTAATATGAAGAAGTGAATTAAATTTTAAAATTTTAGAGAAATCATAAAAAATATTTTAAATACAAAGTGAAAGATGGAAAAAAAAATGAATTGAGATAATATAATGAAGAAGTAAAATTTAATGAGTGAATTTAAATTAAAAAATTTAGAGAAATAATAAGAAATATTTAAAATATGAAGTGAAACATGATAAAAAAAATGAATTGGCATAATACAATAAATTTAAATTAATTTAATATGAAAAAGTGTAATTGATTGAGTGAATTAAATTTGAAAGCATCAAAGACATGAAAAAAAAATATTGCTAATATAAAGCTAAACATAATTTGAATGGATAAAAATGTTTTGAACTCCAATTGGCAGTATTGCGACAAAGTGAAACGAAATAATATTACATAATTAATTAATTGATAATCTATGGATAATTTGGTCTCTGATTGCATCACGGACGTGATTCATATGCGATGAAGACTGTGATGTAACATTTGAAGATGATGACTGACTACCTTCAGCCTGATCATGTTTGCCAATTATATTACCTTTTTCAACTTGTTCAAAAAAAAAGTCGGAGCTTGAATGTCTCCTTATAAGGTTAAGAATGGTCATTGTTGCACAAACCATATACACTTGTGTTTGGAAGTCGTAACTACGCATGTTTCGTAAGATTTGAAATCTATTCTTCCAAATACCGAATGTTCTTTCTATTGTACACCTTAAACTGGGATGATAATAATTGAAGGCTTTGTTACTATTTCGGAATCCTACTTGTCGTCGGAAGTCCAGAAGGTGATAGTGTTCAAATCTGTATGGACCTAGCTAGATATCCCTTTGGTGTTGGATATCCCACATCAACCAAGTAATATTTCCCTAATAATTCATGAAACAATTTAAGAGATTGTGAAATGAATAAAAATATGAAATAATTAAAAAAAACATGCGTGATTGGAACATAGAAACATATACCTAGGGGTGGATGAGGGAAATTAAGAGATGAATTTGTAATAACACTATCAAATATACGAGCATCATGTGCAGATCCCTCCCATCTTGCCAAGACAAAAGTGAAACACATATCCCAATCACATATAGCCATGACATTTTTTAATGGATTTCCCTTTCTGTCAATAAATTTGTCTCGTTTTGCAACGGGGACAACACACTGTATATGAGTGCCATCAATTATTTCGATTGCATCCTTAAAAAATGGATAATAACGTGGATTGTTCTCAATTTTTCTGAGTTCCATGAAATGTAGGACCTATGGGTCAAATAAATTCACTCGATAGGCTAAGGCAAGCTTGCAGTACATTGTGAAAGTGCCTACTTACAGTTTCCCCTGAACGTTGAAACCATTCCTGGATCATCCTATTGCATTGTCCATATGCAACCGTGTTTAAAAACATCGCGACCATTTCTTCAATTCCTATATACTTAGACTTTTTTGAACCATGTTCCTCTAATTTAGTA
Organism: Neltuma alba; assembly: GCF_004799145.2. Taxonomy (NCBI): domain Eukaryota; kingdom Viridiplantae; phylum Streptophyta; class Magnoliopsida; order Fabales; family Fabaceae; genus Neltuma; species Neltuma alba. The sequence goes on along the minus strand of NW_021636990.1, from coordinate 64,058 downwards.
CATAAGAGGTGGAAAACATGTTTATCCACTCTAAACATTTTGGGACATCGATCATCATGCTTCTCCATAATGCCTTGTGCCCATAAGTTTCTTGTTAGCTCACTAGTTTTGCAGGGTTGTTTAAACATATATATTTCACAATATAATAATGACCAACCAATGCACCTACTGCTTCATATTGTGTTAATTCTTCATTAATCATGGATAACTATGTTGAATGGTCATCTTCATTCTACCATGAATCGTTATTCCAATTCCGCAAAGTATCTTCATTTCATGATGAATCATCATTCCAATTATATTAGCCATTTCTGGAATTAACCCTGTAACTGTGATGACAACAAAGTGTGAACATTATAGTTACCAAACTAAACAAAGTGTAAATAATTTTCATACTACAAACAGAAAAGCAAACACATAGATGACAAGTAGAAATTAGAGTCAATATATTACTTAGTCATTAATAAAGTTTCTACAACAGGCCACATCAGTTTAGGTTAAAACAACAATCAATTCAAGTTAACAAGTACAATAACAACAATGAAACAATTAAGTCCTAAACTAAATTCTATTCTGCAGGTCCTTTCCATGTGTCTGGGTCTTGTGCTGCCGGTATCAACCACCCCCAACAACTTGCATCTATCATGCATAAACTCCAAATAGACTCGCCTAGCCCATCTCAACCGCGTAAGCATCTTGGCACATGCATAATATAGTTGAGGGTCATCATTAAGCTCCTCAAGCAAGTTGCGATATGTTTCATGGCATCAATATCCTTTCACTTCTTTACCGTCGGGTTTTCAATCTGACACACTTGTTCAACTGATTATGCCTGAAAGCCGCATGACAGAACTATGGAAGGGCAGAATGGTATGTTCATGTTCTTCTTTTAGCTCGTAAATATTTAAATTACTAGAAATTATTCAATCAAACTCCTAAACAAATATAGATACCTTTTACCCGTTGTTAAATACCCCCCAAGTGTCTTGTTTTAATACAAAAAGTACTATATATTCTCCATTCATAGTGCTCCCTACTTTGAGAAAACTGAATCTAAATGGCAACGCATATATGCATATAAGAAGAAATGTTATAGTTTTCCGTAGAAACATTTAAACACTCAACGCATATATGCATAGATGATACAAATAAAAATATACAATTTCTTCATATATATATATATATATCAAATAGACATCACATATATATTTCATTAGTTTATATGAATATTTTTTTATTGCTAATAAACAAGCCATTTCTATTTATTTGTTCAGATATTTCCTTCTCTACTTCGTGCAGAACGCGCCATAATGTTGAGCGTTAGGGTAATTCCTAAAACCAATGAAAGAAGGAGGGTTAAAGTATTTCATAGAAAACCTCACACACCTAAACGCACTTAATATATACTATTGGTCCTTAATATAATAGCTAGTTGAATATTCAATTTGGTATTAAATATAAGACTTCTAATCTACTTTATCTCTAATATTTTCCTTTCTTTCAAGCAATACTTATAGTCATCACATATGTTATAGAGCTACTATCAAGATATAATTCAAATGCACATAATTAATAAGTGTATTTTGGAAAAAACAATATATATATTTATTAAAAATAACTAACTTAACTAATTTTCTTAATATTTATAAATTAGTTATATAACTCTTCTATACTAAGTACTGTAATATATGCATGCGTGAATAAAAATAAAAACACACGTTAAATAGAAATCATATATATCTTGTTAGTTGATATAAATATTTTGATTAGTGTTCTGAGACAAAGTCATTTCGATTTACTTGTGAAAACATTTCCGTTTCTGCTTCGCGCAGCATATCCGAGAATAATGTTGAGAGGGTGGCTGCTCCCTGAAAATGATATAAGAAGAAATGTAAAAGTATGTCATAGAAAGCTTTACACAAACACTTAACATATACACGCACGATAAAAATAAAAATATATAATTTCTTTATGCATAAATATCTATATTTTTTGTTTTACTAGTTTATATAAATATTTTGATTATCGCTTATAAACCAGTCATTTCTATTTACCTTTTCAGATATTTCTTTTCCTGCTTGTTGCAGCGCATGCTTTAATGTTGAGAGTGAGGGTAATCCCTAAAATCAATGAAAGGAGGAAGGTTAAAATATTTCACAGAAGACGTCACATTAGTTCCCAAACACTTGACACATATACATACATGAATAAAAATAAAACTATATGATTTCTCAATATATATATGCACACATATTAAATAAAAATCATATATATTTTACTAGTCGATATAAGTATTTTGATTATTGTTCATCATATCAACAAGCCGTTTCCATTTACTTGTGTAAGAATTTTCATTTTTGCTGGGCGCAGCATATCTGAGAATCTTTACACAAGAACACTTAACACACACAAACACACACATGATTAAAAAAAAAAATTTCTACACACACGCAGACACATATCAAACAGACATCATATATGTTTTATTAGTTTATATAATTATTTTGAATATTGATGATAAGCGAGTCATTTCTATTAACTTGTTTAGATATTTCCTTCTCTACTTCGTGCAGCACGCTCCATAATTTTAAGGGTGAGGATGATTCCTGAAAGCGAAGAAAAAAGGAAGATTAAAGTTTTGCATAGAACCTTACACACACAAATACTTAACACACACACACACATGATTTCTTACTTTAAATATATCAAATATAAATCATACATATCAAATATATTAAATGGACGTCATTTATGTTTTATTAGTTTACATTATTGCTTATAAACGAATATTTCTATTTACTTGTTCAGATATTTTCTTGTCCAGCACATGCCATAATGTTAAAAGTCAGGGTGATTCCTGAAAACAACGAAGGAAGAAAGGTTAAAATTTTCCATAAAAGACCTCACACGCCCAAACACTTAGACAGATATAGACATGCATGCATAAAAATAAAAAATATATTATTTCTTAATATATATATTAAATAGAAATGATATACTCCATCCGATCCTAAATATAAGACTTTTTTTGTAGTGTAAATTATACTGCAAAAAGAGTCTTATATTTAGGACCAAAGGAGTCATTTTTAATTAGCTGATATAAGGATGTTGACCCATTAAGTGCCCACAAGTCGTTTCCGTTTACTCGTGAAAATATTTTCATTTTTGCTTCAAGCAGCAAATCCGAGAATTTTGAGAGTGGGGTTGCTTCTTGAAAATGACATAAGAAGAAATGCCAAATAGAAAATTTTACACACAAACAAGTAACAAATATATATACATGTACGATTAAAAATAAAAATATATAATTTCTTCATATATATGTTTGTTTGCGTCCGTGTCTATATTAAATAGGCATCATATATTTGTTTATTAGTTTATATAAGTCTTTTGATTATTTCTCAAACTAGTCGTTTCTATTTACTTCTTGTGATATTTCCTTCTCCCCTTGTCTCAGCTGATGCCATAATGTTGAGAGTGAGGGTGATTTCTGAAAATGAAGAAAGAAGGAAGGTTAAAGTGTTTCATAAAAAAAACCTTGCCCACCCAAACGCTTAAATAATATAGACGTGCAAGGATAAAAATAAAAATATACGATTTCTTTATATATATATATATATAAAATAGAAATCATATGTATTTTATTAGTCGGTATAAATATTTTGATTATTGCTCCTAAGCAAGTCATTTCCATTTACTGGTGAAAACAATTTCATTCTTGCTTCGAGCACCAAATCCGAGAATGTTGAGTGTGGTTGCTTCCTGAACATGATATAAGAAGGAATGTTAAAATTTTTCATACGAAACTTAAACAAACAAAGACGTAATACATGTTTACGTGCACGGTTAAAATAAAAATATGTAATTTCTTCATATATATATATATATTAAATAGACATCATATATGCTTTGTCAGTTTATATAAATATTTTGATTATTTCTTATAAACAAGCCATTTCTATTTACTAGTTTAGACATTTCCTCCTCTGCTTTGGCCAACACACGTTGTAATGTTGAGAGGGGGAATGATTCCTAAAAATGACGAAGTTAAAGAAGGAAGGTTAAAAATTTTCAAAGAAAATTTTACGTGCAATCTCTTAACACAAATGTACATACATGAATTAAAAGAATATAATTTCTTGTTATATAATAGAAATCATATTCTGATTGTTAGATGATATAAATATTTTGATTGGTGCTTATAGATTTCCATTTACTCGTGGAGAAAAGCCCTCTTTTACTTCGGACAACATGAACCGTATTGCTCCGATTGAGGGTAATTCCTGAAAACGATGTAAGAAGAAAAGTTAAAGTTTTTCATTAAAAAACTTTATGCACAAACACTTGATGACTAACACACGCAAACACATACACATACATGCATGAATATACATGGAAAAAAATATAATTTCTTAATATAAATTAAATAGAAATCATAAATATTTTATAAATATTTTGATTACTGCTTATAAATGAGCCTATGTACTTGTGATGCAATTATCACGTATCTTTGGTCCATGCCAAATATTAGTGATGCAACTATCAGGGAAAATCAATTCCTCAGGTTCATTTGGTTCAAAACTTGGCGGCAAAGAAGTGTAAGGATATTGGTGCCATGAAATATATCGGAGATGGCTTGAAAGATTGTCAACGACTCCAGAAAATTTCGCATTATGAAATATGAGTAGTCTAAGATTGTGCATACGTGATAAACCTTCAACCCTTAGTGTTCTCCCTTTTGAATGTGTTGAATCTTCTAGTTTCGAGACTATAGCTTCAACTTTGAGAGTGACCCGAGAATTAAATACACTATGTAATAATGATGCAAAGTGAGATTACTACAACTTGAGGTCATCAGCCAAACAAAAAGCTGTGGCAAAACTCACTTTGTTATTGTTCATAACATCATAAATATTATCAAAATCCCACAATCTACTCCGCTCGTCTGGCCTAAAAGGGAATTCATCACGAACAATTTGTCTTCCTATTTCTTGTAGCAAACTATGCATTTTGTTTTTTGTTTTTTTATATATAATAGTGATGAGTGATTTTTCAACTAAATTTTGAATTCCATTTTCTTGAAGAAAGGAACAAGACCGTAAAATGCCTTCGACAAATTTGATCTCCTTCCTTGTGAAAAAACACGCGATGTCTAAAAAGCACCAAAATTAATCTACTTGATCAGTACTATGTTTCATTAATTGATTAATATACAGTTACTTGAAGATCTCTAATATTCCTATTGTGATCACTTGAAAGTTACGATCAAGAAAAATTACTCACTCGAATGGCACATGCCTACTGGAGAGATTGGCCACTAGTGTTAAAGCTAACCTCCAGCTGTGTACCTTGCATTTATTTGCAGTGAACCTTTGTTCATGTTTAGCAAAAGCTTTTTCAAAAGAACTATTGTTTTGAATCTCATACGGATATACATCATAGAAAATTGGGAAAACTATATATCGTGGTTCATGAATTCGTGCAGCGATCTCTGAGAGCTCCTCAAGGTGCCATGTAGAAGAAGCATAGTTTTTGGAGAAGACAACAATGGAAATGTTGGATATTCGAATTGCTTTGAGAAAGTGGCCTGGTAGCATGATGGAATCACCTGGCTCAACCTTCCTATCATCCCAAAAGGTATTCAACTCGTCTGTTTCAAGGGCAGTTCAGAGCCTCTGTGTGAATCTACGAGTTTCATCATCTGCTATGTAACTTAGATAAACATTGATCGGCCTTGTTAATTGTTGGCGAAAGCACCTGTAAAATAAACATTTAATCCGAGTCATGTCCTAAGGATGCTATCCTTAAGAGCTATTCCGCAACCACTAGTAGATTAGGATACGGCACTCCCCAGAATTAAATGGATTCTTCCTATATAACAGGATGAGCAAAACAACAGAAGATAATAATAAACTTAGCAGGAAGGAGAACACACAGGAGGGGAAAGAGAAGAGCTCAAAAACTCTACAGCAATGTATTGAACCTTAGACAAAAAAACCTTTTTATAGGCCTCATGTTTTGAGCATTGGTAGCCTCTTAATCACATTAAACTACCAATTTTGTATATTGAATGCATGCAATCAAGTTTTGCAATATTATGGATGTTGGAAGTAAATGAAAAATCCGTTCAATATTTCAAAATCATTATTTAATATTTAATTGGTAAATGCATTGAAAATATTTGAATGAACCATATAGGATTTCAAGTTGCTTCAACACATTTAAATGGCTTGAAACAATCTGTTTGGCACTTTAAGAGTTTTTATTGCATAATATAAACCCATCATTTGATGTTTAAAATCTTCAACACATTAAAATGATAAATATCCGTTAAGAATTTTCAAACGCTCAATCTTTAAGGCATTGAAAATCCATTTATCACACTATAACTCTTTAACATTTGATTTTCCTATTCCTAATAATAATAAGAAAACCTGTCCATGATTGATGCTCAATTTATTTTTATCTTCCTACATTCCCAATTAATGTAGGATCCTTCTTTGACACACCCACACAAATATCACAACAATCCCACACATTTGTCAAAGAAAATACCATTAGCTGAGTTATATACATGAGTACAACCATTGTATTTGGTGGTCTTTTGAAACTTAAAATCAGACCTAGACCAATAATACTTAGTACACAGCGGTGCTGGTGGTCCTTATGAGCTTAAAAACAACATCTCTTGGGTGTGTACTAGAGGCATTAATAGTCAAATTGTACCCCCACATTTCTGCTATTAACAGCATTTTTGCGTATTAAAACGGTCATGTACGTGCCTGGTGCATAACAAATGCTCTAGAGTCTTTTCCATGATCTCATAGAAGTGGCCCCACTCTATATTCGTAGAGGTGACTTCATTAAGTGTACATGCAATGAGCATACCATCCCATAGGGCTATGAAATTGTTAAGATCTTCCACTCAGCCTGTAACATCCTAGTTTTTATATATCTAATATTTAAACAAATTTTTATAGAATAGGTAGAGGTTAAATATACATATATGTAATTAAAATAATTCTGATTTTATGTGTGTGTGTGTGTATGTGTATGAGAAAATGAATAAAATAGCGATGTCAAGAAGTCCCACATTGATTAAATGATAGGAAGTAGATAAAATAGCAATGTTAAGAAGTCCCACATCGACTAATCTTTAGAGTGAAGGAGTTTGAGGAGCCTATATATAGGAGATAGTAAGTGGAGCTTGAAGTGAGTAAATAATTTTCGCATATATCTGAGGTAGTCTTAGAAAAGTGCTAGTTTTGAGTTTGTTAACCGTTGGATCGGACTGAAATTTGGTCATCCCATTTGGGACATCCAAATCGTTAATTTCAACGGTTGGATCATCATTTGGATCTCCGAGTTACAAGTTATTAGGTACGTTTTTAACTTATATCTTTTGGATTTAGCATATAGAGTCCTGAATAGTAAATTAGTATTTTAAAGTTCATTCACCGTTAGATTGAGCTATAATTTGGAGGATAATATCATGATAGATAGGAAATTAAATTCAATGGTTAGATTAAGGGATTAACTTTTGTAGTGAGAATAACCTGGTTCGTACTAAGTCTATTTGTCTAAGTCCTTTGAAGATGGAATATAAGTTATAAATTTATAGTTTGTCTATTTGCATTATGAATTTGATGATTCTAATAATATAATCTAATAATTAAAGGATATTTAAGTAAGGAAAATTTAGGAATCGAGTCTAAATCATATATATATGTTCTCATTCCAAACCTTAGAGAAATGTCTTTTAGGCTAGAGTTCTGAGTAAAATTAAAGCTTTTAGAGGAGGAGTAAGATGCTAGAATTTTGTGAGTAGCCTACTCTAATACTATAGAGATAATATTTTAATTTTGTTTGTAGATATAAACTTTATTGTGGCATTTTCGAGGTTGGACTCTGGTTGTAGTTGACCGGTTAGCTAGGAGATCAGGTAACTAAATTTCTATCTGTTGCATGCTCTAGTATGAAGTTGGTGAACGGCTTTATAACTAATTCTATAAAAGTATATTACGTTTTGTATGAACTGTCTTGTGGGATGCTATTTTAAAAAAGGATTGACATAGTTTGTATTGCAAGAAATTGGTGATCATGATTATGATGTGTTATTATGAGATTTTGTTGATTATGCATATAAATGTGTTATTTTGAACCCTGTGCATCTATTTTGGGTGGGGAAGGAGGTAATTGGAGTTATTGAGATTCATATACTTGCCACGTGGTATTAGCCTCCATACGGAGCTCTATGGTTGGCTGCTATTATTGTCCCACTAGTTCTTCGAGGGACTGCGACACCCCACTAGTTCTTCGAGGGGGGACCCATGGTCCACCGAGTGCTCTGTGGTCTTTGGCCGGTCCACATCATTCGTGTGGTGAGCTTGTCAGAGTTGCCAGTCAAATAGAAAGAACTTAGCCCATGGGTCCAGTCAGCGGAAATAAGGAGGATATAAGGATGGATTTGGGTTCAGGAATTGCATATGACATGGAATATTCATTGATATTTATATCTTTTAAATAAATGACAAGTGCATTATCTCTTTTGAAATGTATAAATTGCATGAGAGTTGTGGAAATATTTGTCTTATATGATTATTGTGAGTTTAAATGTTAAATAAATGTTTATCAATTATTATTAACTCTGTGTATCCCACCTGACACCTCGCTAGCCCATGCTAGGGTGTGTGATAGGTAGGGATTTAGTTACTGAGACGTTGTCTCATCCCTATTGTTTAACATTTTTCAGGTGAAAACTTTAAAGGAGAAACGTCAGGGAAGGCTCAGGAGGAGTAAAGCTACATTAGCAACTTGTAGCGTCTCCTCGGTTCATGAGCTATGTTGTATCCTGTATATTGCTACCTTAGGATAAATTGTTTTTAATTGATTCATGCATTATTATTTCTTATGTCCTTTGAGTGTACTATTGTGGTATGTGTGCTGATAGGTGGCCAGAGGCCTAGGATGGCATATTCGCATGTGATTTGTTTATGAATTTATTATAAAGTATGAATTAAGATTTAATTCTTAACATTTTGACTTATGAGCTATATTATATGTTATATTATAACTATATTAGATAAGATTAATCCTTTCTTATATAGTTTGTATTTGAATGAATTAAGAAAAATTCTTTTATCCGTGATAGGATGTATGATTGGGTGCTGCTCTTTTCTATCACGGATAACAATATTATATAATTAGTTAGTGTAGATGATTGTGATATAATTTGAGTTTGTATTTAGCATAGTTTGGTTATAAAATGTTATTTCTTAAAGTTACTATGAAAAAGTTAAGTTTATCTGTTTATTTAGGGAGGTTGTTTCACAGCCTCACTAAAATGCATTCTAGCACTTTCTCAAAGACCATAATAAGGAACTAACAGTTTGTTTAGTACTAGCACAACTAACAAACGACTTGTTCTTACCCATTAACTTTCTTTATGGGATCACCAATCATAAAGGTTGGGTTACCATTGCTATTAATTTTGAATTGGCTTCAGTCCCATTCCCCTTGATGTTTGATAAATTTGTTTCCTCCCTAGAGATTTCGTTAACAAATCCACTAGGTTCACTCCTGACCTCACATAATTGATTAAGATTACTTCATCTTTTAGCAGCTGCCTTATAATATTATGTCTCAATCAAATATATCTACTTTTACCATTGAAGGTTTTGTTTTTAGCCATAGCTATCATTGATTGGCTATTGATGAGAACCTTTGTCGTTCACCTTGGGGTTTCCAATCAAAAATAAATCCAAGCAATGCAATATAGTGCAAAACTCGGGTCATTTCACTTTGAGGAGCCTTTATTTGAAATCCTAAGCAACTAAGTATCAAAAACAAAGAATTGAGTTGGAAAGGGATTGATTTTCTTTTTAACTAACTAATTGGCAAAATTTAAAAGGATGTAAAATGAGTAAATAATTTTTGGATTTTTAGTTTATAAAATAGATCTGAATGAAATAAACAAAGAGAATTAACAAGTGACAGCAAATGGAAAAGTAATCCTCTAGCACAATGATTAAGGCTATCATTACTTCAATTAATTTGAGAGTTAGTTAAATTCAAAAGACTCTAAGAGCTACCCCTTAGACTCGATTTAATTAGAATAATCAACACCAAGCTACCTTGTATATTAATTATTCACAATTAAACTATTTCAGCAAAATTAGCTAAAAAGAAAATCAAAGAAAAGTAATTAACATTTTTAGTCCAATAACCAAGCCACCTTGAATTACCACTGAATGTTCACAATAATTTCAAAATACAGTCTGACCCAGTACAATGTAAAGAAATTAAAGCTAATCAGCATAATGTTAAATGCTAATCAAAGATTCCAACAACTACAACCAGTCTTAATACAAATATAAACCATCACAACCCATTCAAACATTATAAAATTCATTCTAAGACCTAGAAATAACAATTATAATGAAAGAAGTAAAGATTGGAAGAGCTAAAACTCCTCTTTGAAGTTTTAAGTTCAAGCCATAACCATTGCTCTAGAGAATTGGAAGGATGTAGCAAAGTCCCTGCATCATTGAAGCTCCATCGTATGCTTCAAGAATCACAACAATAGCAGAACAACAGTGAAGGAGCCAATGGAAGATGAAAGCTAGAGTAATCATTTCGCCGTTCAAGCTCTCTGTTCTGTTTCTGTCGTGCTCTCACAGTCCTCTAGTTCTCACTGGTTCTGTTGACGCCGAGAAGAAGAAGAAGATGAAGGCGCTGTTGTCGTTCACGCTGAATCCCTCTGTTCTATTTTTTTTTCTTTTTCGCCGACCGTTTTCAACCAGCGCCCGTCTCCTTCGTTTTCTCCCTTTCTTTTTCTCAGCGCCGTCCACTCTCTTCTTCTGTCTTACATCCGCGCCCCACCATATGAAGATAGGGATCAATATTGGATATTAGGGATGGGAGCAAAACATTGCGTTTTGCGCCCCCCTTTTATTAATATATTTTTTCTTTTTATTTATTTATATTTCTTTTTTTCTATTTTTAAATCTTTCAAAAACCTGCAAACAAAATTCAAGAATAAGGTAGCATTAATTGTCCTCAAAAATCAATTACTCACAATTAAACCAAAATATGACAATTTTGCCCCTATAAAATAATAATTCAAAATAAAACATATTAAATCAATTAATAAGCAATTAAGGTCAAAAGGGACTAATTAAGTTGACAAAACCCATATAAAAGATATCAAAATATATAAAAATAATTGAGTTTGTCAGCTATCACATTCTAAAGACACTGATAGTATTAGTTTTTCACCCAATAGAATATTCACTGAGAAGTTTTTCAACTACTCAACCTTAGAACTAGCCAACTCCATTGCAATAAACTCAGAATCCCCTGAGGATTTTGTTAGTATAATTTGTTTGGCTGACTTCCATGTTGGTGCCTATCACTAAGATTGAAAATATAGCCACTAGTGGATTTTGTCTCATATGAGTCTGAAACCCAGCTAGCATTATTGTGTCCTTCTAATTCAACGGGAAATCCACTATATAATATATCACAGTTCATGGTACCCCTCAAGTAACTCAATACCCTTAGTAGAGCCTCCTAATTTTTAATGCTTGGGCAGTGAGTATATCTACTTAACCTACACATAGCATATGCTATGTATGGCCTGGTATAGTTTGTTAAATGCAACAAACTCCCAATAATATGTGTATATCTAGATTGAACAACTGGATCTCCTTCATGTTTTGTTAAATGCACATTGGAATCATAAGGAGTGCTAACAAGAGAAACATCATAATGTTCAAACTTTCTCAAGATTTTTACAATGTAGTGTTCTTGAGAAAGTAGGATACCACATTCGCTCCTTATGATTTTTATGCCTAATTAATATCACCTTTGCTTCACTCAAATCTTTCATGTCAAAATTTGAAGCAAGAAAATGTTTTGTCTCAAGCACAATATTCATGCTAGTACCAAAAATAAGCATGTCATCACATACAAGCAAATAATCACATAATCATCATTTATAAGTTTTGTATAAATGCAACGTTCTACCCTAACAGCAGAAAAGCCACCACTAAACAAAACTTGATCTAGCTTTTCATGCTATTGTCCAGACGCTTGTTTCAAAACATACAAAGACTTAACAAGTTTGCAAACTTTGTTCTCTTGCCTAGGAATTACACCCCTTAGGTTGGGTCATATAAATTTCGTCTTCTAAATCACCATTTAAAAAGGTTGTTTTAACGTCCATTTGGTGAATAAAAAGCTTGTGGATCAAAGCTAAAACAATTAGGATTCTAAAAAAAGAAATCCTTGTTACGGGAGAAAATGTATCAAAATAGTCAATATTTTCTTTTTGAGTAAAACGTTTGGCTACTAATCTAGCCTTGTAAAAATATTTTTTTTTGGAAAACCCATTTGCACCCAATAGGTTTTTGCTCCTGGAGGCAAATCAACCAACACCCACGTTTTATTTTGATTTAAAGAATCTATTTCAACTTTAATAGCTTCTTTCCAAAACTTAGAATCAGGACAAGAAATGGCTTTATGAAAATTTTTCGGATCACCTTGTACCAAATAAGTATAAAACTCATCTCCAAAAGATGTTTCTTTTCTCTGCCTTTTACTTCTCCTTAAATTCTCAACTAAGCCATCGTTTAAACTTTGTTCAGAAGACGAAGAAGAATTTTTAATTCTTTTAGGAACACTCTCAACTTTTAATGGAAATATATGTTCAAAAAATTCTGCATCTTTTGTTTCAACAATCGTATTAGGACTCAAAATATCACTTTTCAAAACTAGAAAATGATGGGCAACACTTTTTGAGCATAACCAATAAACATGCAATCAGAAGTTTTAGAACCAATCTTTCTCTTGTTTGAACCAGGTAATAAAACTTTTACAAGACGCTCCCAGACTTTTAAATATTTGAGGTTAGGCACAAATCCTTTTCATATTTTATAGGGTGTCTTTTTAGTTTTTTTATGGGGTATTCTAGTTTGTAAAAAACAAGCACACAATAAAGCTTTACCTCACAAATTATTTGGTGCAACAGAACACATAAGCAAAGCATTCATCATTTCTTTTAAAGTTTTATTTTTTCTTTCTGCTATACCGTTAGACTCAGGTGAATAAGGAGGAGTTACTTCATAAAATATACCCTCTTTTTCACAAAAATCATTTAATAATAAATATTCTCCTCCTCTATCTAATCTAACTCATTTAATCTTTTTATTTAGTTGATTTTTTACTTCTGCTTTGTACAAAGGAAACTTTTCAAAAGTCTCATTTTTATTTCTCAACAAATATGCTCTAGTATATCTTGAAAAAGCATCAATAAAAGTAATATAATATCTTTTACCTCATCTAGTTTCAACTTGTTTTAAATCCCCTAAATCAATATGAATTAAAGATAACAGTTTAGTTTCTATCTGAGTAGCAAAATGTGGCTTCTTAGTTAATTTAGTTTCCTCACAAACTTTGCCTTTGTTAAAATCATTACTTTTAATTCTATGAATTAACCTAAGATCTGGCAGTCTCTTTATATATGATTTATGAGCATGTCCTAATCTAACATGCCACATATCAGCAACACTTAAAACAAACAAACCCTGATTACAATACCCCTTCCCAGTGAGAATATTATTCTTAATCATGACAACCTTGTCGGACTCAAAGGACACTCTAACCCTAGATTTCCCAAGCAGCACCACAGACTAAGTCTACCCTGACATCAGGGACATATAGCACATCAACGCCAAGGTTTTTCTTGATGTGAGCTTTAGCACCACTTTCCCTTTTCCCTAAACCTTTGTGGTTCGGGAGTTAGCGAGGTAGATGTGGTCTTCCCCTTCTTCAAAGAAGGTAAAAATCTCTCTGTTTGCACAGATATGCTTAGTGGCTCTTGAATCCACCACCCATTTCTTCACATCAGACACAATAAGGGCCTGAGAAACCACTACAGTTATGACTTCATCATCACTACCATCATCTCCTTCAACCAAATTCACATTTGGCTTAGGAGGATTATCACCCTTTTAAGTAGCCCTTTTCCTGCATTGTGCTATATAGTGTCCTGGCTTTTTACAGACAAAACAGTTGCCTTTTTTTTTTGAACTTGGGGTTAGAGTCCTTGGATTTGTAATCATATTTTTTATTCTTATTATTTTTTGTTTTTGGTATTGTACCTCTTGAAGCGTGGTTTTGCTTTCACCAAGTTTGCTTTGGCAACTATTTCCTTTCCTTTCACAGCTTGGATGGCCTTTCTGTTTATGTCTTCAATTATTATGTGGGTAATAAAATCTGATAGGGACAACTGCTTCTGTTTGTGATATAATTGTTGTTTTTAGTCACTCCATGTCTCTGGCAGCTTCTTGATCAGTATGCCAACTGCAAACTCATCTGGTAAGTTAATCTTCTCAGCATGAAGCTCCTCCAGCAATTTGTCATACTCGTTGATTTTAAGCTTGATATCTTTCTCCTCGGTCATCTCCCATTTGTAGAAGTTCCCCAACACGAATTTTTGCTTCTCAGCATCCACTGTAATGTACTTGAGGATAAGTGATTCCCATATCTTGTGTGCTTCCTTGTGGATACGGTACACATCGAATAGATTGTTTCTGATAATAGTGTGTCTACAAACCTTATTAGCATGTGTCCAAATATCTCTCTGGTACTGATAAGCATCCAGGTTTGGTTTAGACTGATGGAGTGTTGTAGCTCCCCCATGCATGTCAAGGATAGAATAAACATGCTCCTACCACCGCCTAAAGTTCCTTCTGTCAAATGTCTCTATTTTTGAAGTGTCACAGAATAGCCTAGGAATAGGCACTATTATCAGGACAACATTGATTGGAACAACACCATTGTCATTTTAACCAACAGCTTGTCGAGGTTGTTTCATGATGACATTAGCTCTTAAGATTGTTGGTGGCAGCACCTATAAAATAAACAGTTAATTCAACTCACATCCTAAGGACATTGTACTTAAGAGCTATTTCACAACCACTAGTAGATGAGGATGCGGCACTCCTTATGATTAAACAGATTCTTCCCGTAAAACAGGGTGAGCAAAACAGCAGAAGATAATAGTAAACTCAGCAAGTAGGAAAATACATAGGAGGGAAAAGAGAGGAGCTCGAAGACTCTAGAGCAATGTATCAAACCTTAGATTAAAACACCTTTTTATAGGCCTCATATTTTGAACGTTGGCAGCCTCTTAATCACATTAAATTGCCAGTTTTATACATTGAATGCATGAAATCAAATGTTGCAATATTATGGAAGTTGGAAGTAAATGGAAAATGCGTTCAATATTTCAAAATTATTATTTAATATTTAATCGGTTAATGCATTGAAAATATTTGAATGGACTGTACAGGACTTCAAGTCGTTTCAACACATTTAAATGGCTTGAAACAATCCGTTTGGCACTTTAAGAGTTTTTATTGCATAATATAAACTTACCATTTGATGTTTAAAATCTTCAATGCATTAAATTAATAAATAACTATTAAGAATTTTCAAACACTCCATCTGTAAGGCATTGAAAATCTATTTATGACATTAAAACTCTTTAACATTTGATTTTCATATTCCTAATAATAAAAAAAAAATCTGTGCACGATTGATACTCAATTTGTTTTTATCTTCCCACATTCCCAATTAATGTAGGATCATCTCTTTGATATACCCGCACAAATATCACAACAATGACGATGATGATCCACTAATGAAATCTCCTCTGTCTCTTTCATGATCCGTTGCCTTTCTTAATGGGAGAAGGCTGGATAGAGTGAAGTCACTCCTCACTTAGCTTTCGAAGATCTTTCAATGGCTCAGCTAATGGAAAAGACCAATAAAATAAGAGGCATAAAGTGACAGGTAGAAGAGAAAGCTGTTATGGCAGAAATTTCCGAGAGCTTGCCATGAAAAAGATCCGAAGAAGCTAAGGATTCTTAAATACAACTCTTCTGATTCTATTTATAAGCCACTTCTAATATGTTTCATAGAGACTGGGAAAAATCTTAAACTTTATTAACTCTCATTTAAAATTTAATAACTTTTTAACCTTATCTCTGTTTAATATATATTATACCTCATATAAACATATTCAACACAACAATGAATGAAGGGTAAAATTATACATCCATACAAAGAATTTCTTTTAGTACCCTATAAATAAGAGAAATTTTTTTTTCTTTTTACTCTATAAATAGGACTAGAATAGTAGTTTTTATGCAAATGCAAGTGCCCCTGCCTTTGATAAGAATAAAAACTGGAAAATTTCGTAAATTTCTTGTACGTTTTCCTTCTTTTCACTATTAGATTACCCTTTTGCTTTTTGCGGTTTGGGATTTATAGAAGTTGTTGAATTGTGAAGTAGGTAGAAAGTTGACGCAGACACGACCCCGCTAAGCAATTTCACTGTCAATAGTGAGATATCAAGTATTAGATAATTTTTTCCTTTTCTTTTGTTGCTTGTAGCGATCTACTCAATAGAAAATTCCTCCATTTTTCATAGTATAAGATGAGGGTTTTCTACATTATTAGCTTCGGACTAGAAACAAGCATGCTCCCATCATAATTACTCTTTACGATTCCTCTTCTTTTATTTATTCATTTACTTTTTTTTAATAGAGGACGTGTTTAGCTATTTTAGAATAAAATTAGAAAAAAAAAACCTCGATAAAAAATTACATTTAATGGAGAGACCTTCAAAACTATAATCATTTATGACGACTAATACCAAAATAAAAATTTAAAAACTCTAAATTACCTCGAACTAAACGTCCTATTTTTCTCTAACCACTAATTTAACTCTAAAACAACAAAACACAACAACAATTAATATGTGTAAGGAGAGTTTGAAAAAAGAATTATAAATTTGAGTGGCAAAGTAAATTGGGTTTTATATTTAAAACAAAAAAAGAACCCTTATATACTATCTCTTACATTTAGGATTAGATGTACTATTCTATAACTAGTTGTCAATAATATTTTGTCAAAAAACCTCATATGTAATCATTCCTCCGTCTCTTCTACTAAGGGCAAACACGTCTTTTTGGTAATTCTAATGTTTTATTCACAGGTCGGTTGGGATTTACAATAATTTTAACATTTGAAGGATTTTATATAAATAAAATATGTTGCTTGGGATTTGTGTGTCCTCTTTTTTGGAAGAGGATTTTTTGGCTTTTATTTATTTTTTATTTATTTTTGACCATATCATTTGGGAGCACATTCTATGCTCATCACAATGATGAGCATGGAGTGCTCATTGCAATTTAGACCATCCAGATTGATTTTTTATGGTTCAAATTGAATTTAAATTTTTTATATATTTCAGTCAATTTTTTGTTTTAATAGATACAGAATTTAAAATAAATATAATATCATAACTAACATATCTTTAAAAAATAAATTTATCATTAAAAAAATTGTATATTAAAATTTTAATCTGAACCATCCATATTACATTTTGGATAGTTTATATTGCATTATAGTTATAAGCACTAAATGAAAACCCATATAATTTTTTATGATTAGGACTAGGGTTCAGACTAATCCCATTTGACGTCAACATTAACTTGTGGCCCTGTCCTGGGCATGAAGGAAAAGTAAAAGCACCAGTTCAATCACATGGTCACAACTAATTGTTCAAGAGTTACCCTTTTTTTTTTGGCCAAAAGTTCAAGAGTTACTTTAAGTTCTTTATAATTTGCCTATTGAGACTTGAAAATTTTGATAAAGAAAACTAATTACACTCTAAAGCTTTTCTCACTGAGACAAGATTCTGAAGATCTCTAATGGCTCAGCGAATTATGAAAAACGTATGCAAACAAATAGAGGAGGAATAAAAAGAGGAAAAGGAAAGAGGGTCATCAAGAGGGAAGCTTCTCGGACGTTGCCTTGAAAAGAGCTCCAGAGGGGTTTGTACATTTTTATAATTTCTTCGAGCCTCTTTCCAACTGATGCACGTGATGTGTCTGTCCCTCAGAAAAGTGGCGGTTTTAACTTGAGCATATCCGAGGGGAAATTAATTTGGATACCATAAAGAAGATGATAGTTGCTTTTCATTTTATTAATACTTCTGTGAACAAAATGGAACATGGAATAAAAATATTATACCAACAAACCTTGGTTTTAATGAAAGAGGTTTTCTTCATTTAAGTATTTGGAAAAAATGCCTTTGATTAATTTGACTCGATAATATTTGAATTTAACTCAGTCAGATAATTATATTTAAAAAGAATAAAAATATTTCACTTTTTGAAAATTTATCAACTGATTTGGTTTAGATTTTAATATCATACTCTCAGGTCTTCAAACAAGTATTTAGTTTAAGGACAAAACTTAGGTCCAGTTAATTAGGTTAAGTTGGTCCAGTTAACCAAATAGCTTTTGCAATGTATATTAATTGGACACATCATCATTTAACACCTATTAACCCCGTTAGTGAGGATCGACCGATCGTGCGAGGAGGCGGTACAATTATCTTGAAGTCGACCTTAGACCAAGGAAATGTAGTCGATTGTTTCATATCTCTAAATGTCCAAAGTTGAATGGCTAACCTAGCCAAGAGATCAGCGTGGGACGGTGAAACAGCAGAAGACGGAGTGAGAGATGAGATGCCAACCAGGAAAAGAGGGATTGTTGAACTTGATGGAGAGAGAAGATACAGGGGTTTATGGCACTGCCGTTTTGCATCTCAAGGAACCATTGACTTGCCTTAATTTCCTTGACCTTTTTAAAAGGCGGCGGTGTTAGCAGAGGCTTCAATTAGGAAGAAAGCACACAGTTGATGCGCTTTACGCCACTGTCCACCATCACCGCATGCCTCGATGGCATTAGAGCTGACTTCGAGGGGTTAGATAGAAAACAGAAGCAATATCTATTCTACAACTCAATGCTTGCTTCTCCGATGGGAGAGGGTCTAACATTCAACATGAAGACAAGTGGCCTGATGAATGATGATTGACGAAGCCTTATCCCCTAGTGGTCCCGGCTAGTATTCCCTTCCAATCCGAAGGAGTTATGGTGTTAGATATAAACTAATTAATTAGTTCCTTCTATATCGACATGGTCTTTGTTGCTGAAGATGTTCACTTAGAAGCTTCTTGGGTTGTTGTGTAAGAATCTGTTATGTTGAACATGTGAACGTATGGAGATTGAGTGGAAATTAATTGGGACTGGGGATGTCAATGAGGGGGAAAGGTGGAGGAGGGCGTAGGGGGCAGCATTGGCATATAAGGAGAAGCCATTAACCGTGTTAAATGATGATATGTCCAATTAATATATGTGGAAGAAGCTAATTGGTTAACTGGCACAACTTGATCTAATTAATTGGACCTAAGTTTTGTTCCTAGTTTTATTGGTACCTTAATTAATTAAACTTTCAATTCTATTGTAAATTCTATGCATTTATGTGAAGTTAATCAGTATGTCCCTGTCTTATTAAATTGTTTATCAACATGTGGGCCATGAGTCAGTAGGCCAAATAATATACTGGATGAGTGCTTTTTTTAATTTTCTTTCCAATGCCTTGTCCCTTCTTTTTTTTAATTTGTATTTGTGTTTGTCCTATAACTATGTTTTCGTAATGGACTCTTACCTACTTTTCAGTCAAATGACCCGTTTGGTTCATTGAATCATAACTCATGAAATGTAATGTAATAGGAGGAAATGTAATGTAATGTAAAGATGATTACAATAAGCTTATTTGGTTTGGTATTAGGAATCTCTCAAAAGGATAATAAATTTTATATTAATTTTAATAATTATAAAAATAAAAATAAAAAGACTAAATTATCCTTCTCACATTTTTTCCTTACCCCTTCCTTTTCATGATCTCCTTCTTCCTCCTCCTTCATTGCTTTTGCCATAATCAACGCCCAGAAACAAAATTAAGGCAAAATGATTTGGAAGGCTACAGATAGAAATGAAATCATTGAATCATTATGTGGAAGAGAATAGAAGAATCAGCACTGCAGCAACGAACGAGGTGGAAGGCCAAGTACTACCATTGATGTATTTCGTGCCTTCTAATCCAAATGAGAAGGGTCAAGCACTGTAATTATCTAATTGATTCATTGTTTAATAATTTGTAAGGCTAAAAAAGTTTGTTACTTAATGTGTCAACCATTGGCCACAACTCTTCTTTACTGCTGCTATTTCACCCACCTTTCATGGTCTGCTTTTGTTCGTTGTTTTCACTTTAAGTCGATTCTATGGGAGGCACTTGCTGAGAATTCAGTATGAGTTTGCAAGATCTATAGGAAAGGCCCAAGACACTTGATTCCCGAAGTTAATTGTGGTTGCTAAGTAGGGAGGTTGATGGTGGTGGCAAAGTGATGAATGAGAGGAGGTCAATAAGTATGGAAGAGTTTAATGAATGGCTGCACCACGGACGAAGCTATGATACAAGGGAGAAGGAGGAGGAAGATAGCGGATGTGCGGTCATAGAGAATATGGAAGAAGTAGGGGCAAATAATGTCTTTTTATCCTTTTCCTGTGTGTTGTAATCATCATTCATATGTTCCGCCAGTAGACCTGGGAAAGCGGGCTGGCGGTGCGGATACGGGCCAGCCCGCCGCGGTGCGGGCCAAATGCGGTGCGGGCTGAAGTAGCCCGCACCTTGGCGGGCTGGCATTTTGCCAGCCCACTAGCCCGCCTAAATTTTTTTTTTAAAATTTATTATATTAGTATGAGTTAAACCTAATTTAAAATGTTGAAATTAGGTTCCGAGTTTTAAACTTGAGTAATGGATCCTAATAAAAAAAAAGAGAATTAATTTATAATATTAGAAGAAATTTAAGAAAAACTAACATATATATTTTTTATAAATAATTAATTTAACTAGTTTTCTTATCCAAATTAATTAAGTAAATCTTTTATGTGTGTATATGTATGACTATATGAAAATCACATATTTATCTAATCTTATGAAGCCGTGCATACTAACGACAAATAGATATAAAAATAAAAGATGGATAGTGCTCTTCATATAACCATACATATATATATATGAAGTGCTTAATTAATTATATATATAATGATATGGATGAGGTAATGTCCATATGAAATTTAATGGTCAAAATCATCTAACTATATTATATAATGTATTAAAAATCAGAAAAAGTAAAAAAAAAAAAAGCGGACTGACGGGCTGGCCCGCCAACCAGTGGGTTAGCCTGCGGCAGAGCGGGCCAAAAGCGGTGCGGGCTAGAATAGCCCACACCGTGGCGGGCTGGGAAAACATCAACCCAAGCCCGCCTTTTTTGGCGGGCTGGGCCCGTATTACCGGCTCTATCCGCCAGTATAATCCCCTTTACATTAGTTTAGATAATCAATATCACAAAACGTAATCCTTTTCACATTACAAAAATCAAATCAGTATTTATGTCATGATTACATGTAACCATGATTCTTGTAATATAACCCAACGTGTCAAAATTAAATTACCTAGAGTAATCATTACCTGTAGACTGCATAACGCGTCTGTTAAGCTGACCGGAATGAGAGAGAAGATTTTACAGATTCCATGGGCCCACAGATACAAAGTAAGTTCATGTATCATTATAATTTTGCACCCAAACAAATTTTATAATACCCCATAAAAAATTTTGTTGCTCAAAACGTAACTTATAAATAATTTTTACTTATAAATAATTTTTTAATGATAATTTATAAAATATAAAATAAATATATAGAAAAAATTTTGTTTCAATTCATGAAAAATTCTATAAATAATTTTTAATCGTGATTTTTTCTGAGGGCCAATGTCAAACTTCCGTCAACGGTGACTCCTTTCCTTCTGTTTCCAGGCACAGAAGGAGTTGCCGATCGGCGTGAGCGACGTTAAGCATCTCTGTTGTGTTTGGGAAGTGAGCTTCTGGCATCGTCGAAATGAGTTATCCTAGCCTCCCAGGTAGCTCATCTTCTCGGAGGACCTGGAAATACGAAGTTTTTCTGAGTTTCAGAGGCGAGGATACTCGCAACAAGTTCGCTGGTCATCTTTTTTCTGCTCTTCAACGGAAAGGTATATTTACTTTCAGGGATGACAAAAGGCTCGAGAAAGGACAATCCATTAAACCGGAGCTCCTCAAAGCAATCGAGCAATCCCGAATTTCTCTTGTCGTCTTCTCCCAAAACTATGCCGATTCATCATGGTGCCTGGAAGAACTGGAAAAGATATCTCAGGGAATTGGCGAACCGGGATACTTTGTTGTACCAATTTTCGTCGATATCGATCCTTCTGATGTTCGAAAACAGGATGGAAATTATAGAAAATTCTTTGATAAGCATGAAGAAGACTTCAAGGATAATATAGATAAGGTACAAAGATGGAGGTTAGCATTGAATCAAGTAGCTGGTCTCGTTGGTTATGATGTTCGGAATAAGTAAATTCTCTTGTTCTTATTTTGATTTTCTAATGCATAAATCTTCATTGTCCTGTTCGATCATTTTCCCTTTCGTCATGTTTACTCAGGTCATGATGATTAGAGTTCTTCTCTTTTTCAGATCAGAATCAGATGTTATTGATGAAATTGTTCAAGATGCAGCAAGCAAATTGAGACATAGATTCGCAAATCTGGTTGATGATCTAGTTGGGATGCAATCTCGTGCAGAAGCATTTGAAAGCCTTTTAGATTTAGAATCAGATGAAGTTCGAAAGGTAGGGGGGATGTGGGGGATGCCTGGAGTAGGGAAGACTACTCTAGCTGCTGTTGTATATGATAGAATCTCTCACAGATTTGATGCTTGTTGTTTTCTTGATGTAAGTAAAGTTTACGAGGGTCCTGGACTTGTCCGTCTACAAGAGAAACTCCTCTGGGAAACACTGCACTTAAAGATGGAGATAGGGGACGTGAACAGGGGAACCGAATTAATAAGAACCAGGCTTCAACACCTTAAAACTCTTATTGTTGTTGACAATGTTGATCATGATGATCAATTGGAGAAACTGATAGGAAATCCCACATGGTTGGGGCCGGGTAGTAGGATCATCATAACAACAAGAGATTCACATATCCTAAAGGTCTATGGGGTGGATGAAATTTACGAGGTTAAACATCTGAATGATGATGAAGCTCTTCAACTTCTCTGTAGAAGAGCCTTCAAGCAAGATGATCCCTTGAGCGACTTTAAAGTGATGTCTCATAGTCTGCTAGAATATGCTAAAGCCCTTCCACTAGTAATCAAAGTGTTAGGTTCCTTTATGTATGGGCGGGATTTAGCAGCGTGGGAAGATCAGTTAGAAAGATTGAAAGATATTCCTCCCGAAAGGGTTATAGAAGTTCTCGAAACAAGTTTTGTTCAGCTTGGGAAAAGGGACAAGGATATATTTGTCGACGTTGCTTGTTTCTTTAAGGGCGCAGATGAGAACTACGTCACAAAAATTCTCCAACATTGTGGATTCAATCCTAAAATTGGAATTACTGTACTCCGCGAGAGAGCACTCCTGAACATTGTCAATGGAACAATCTGGATGCATGATATGCTGCAAGAACTGGGATGGAAAATTGCAAAGGGAGACTTTCCTGATGAGCCAGCAAAGTGGAGTAGGCTGTGGTCATTCAAAGACATTCAAACTGTAAAGACGGTAAGTTTTTCTTCTTCTGATTATTACTTTACTGAGGTTTTGTTTTCTTATTCTTTGTTTCATTAGCATCCTAGCTAGCATTCCATATAATTCAAGGAATCCAACATGTCCCTACGCTTTATGATGTATGTGCTCAGGGAACGGACAAAGTTGAAGCCGTCGTCCTGAGCCCGGAAGATCAGCAAGAGACACCATTGAAGGCCGAAGCTTTATCACAAATGAGCAGCCTCAGACTAATCATATTGCCTAGTAAAGTGGAATTTTCAGGAAACCTCGATAACCTGTCCGACAAGTTACGAGTTCTTTCATGGCCTAACTTTCCTTTCAGCTCTTTGCCATCATGTTTTGAACCAGTTGACCTTGTTGAACTGATCATGCCCGACAGCAATCTAAGACAACTATGGCAAGGCGAAAAGGTACAATATTAAGCTTCAATTTAACAGAGAAAGGTCTGTTGTTGGTAACGGTAGCTAGCTAATTTTTTTTTTTTTTGCTCTCCTTCACAGAGAATGCCAAAGTTGAAAAGCATGGATCTACGTGGCTCTAAAAGCCTAATCAGGACGCCAAATGTTACCCGAGTGACAAATCTTGAGAGATTAGATCTTGAAGGATGTACTGGATTATTGAAGGTCGATCCGTCTGTTGGAGATCTTAAAGAGATTAGGTTCCTGAATTTGAGAAACTGTGATCATCTACTCAGTATCCCAAAGACCTTATTTCTGTTAACTTCTCTCGAAGTTCTGAACTTTCCTGGCTGTTCAAGACTAGCACGATGGTTGAACTTCGAAGGACCTCGATATAACTGAAGTCACCGATCAATCAACACTAGCCACCTTCAATAAATTCTTGTTACCTTGTTTCATAAGAGTGGATGTCTTGTTACTTTATATTTACTTCCTGTTGATCAAATCATGAAACCTGCAAGTACTTTTTTTTTTTTTTTGGGACCAAAACCTGCGAGTACTTTTTCATTTATTGAAAACATATTCATCTTGAGTTTTGCAATATAATCATACCATGTGACGTCTTTATACCTGTGAATTCTAATTTATATTTAACATACCAAATATACTTATTTTATTAAACATCATTCCAACTGCTATTTCCATTCTTGTTTGTGGTGACTAATGTAACGTCGTTGTCATAGGATTTTTTTTTTTTTGCCCCCCTGATTCTCTGAGGCCTGCCCTGTAAATAGTCAAATCAGTTTTAGGACTCATTAAAAGTAATGAGTATTACGATGCTCATAAAATTTGGACGTCCAGCTTTAATTTTTTGTGTTTTTGTTCTATTTAATTTATTTTCTTATTTTAATGGATGTAGATTCTAAAATAAGAATAATATGTCAACTATTAATTTTTTCAAACAATCTTCTTGATTTAAGGATCATTAATTGAAAATCTTAAATTTAGATTGTTAAAATTGCATTTGGATTGTGTAGATGTCACCATTTTGATGAGCACCAATATACTTGTTACTGTGATAAGCACCGAATCTAATTTCTGTTATAAAGATTTCTTATTTTGTCAAAACATACAAAGGAGCTTATTACTAAATAAGTATCATGAATTTACAAAATTACATCAAAATCTCTTTGGACGTCGTTTTTCATTTTCCCTGAGGCGAAAAGGCCACATTGTCCTCTTTAATTTCAGACAAGTTCAATTATAAATTTTAAATTACTAAATTTCAATTATAAATTCATGATAATCAGTTGTAAATTAGAGGGAATAATTGTTAATGGCCAACGATATCATTGTAGTAAATTGGAGGGAATAATTGTTAATAGCCAACAATATAATTGTAAGTCACGAGAATTTCCAGGTGTCAAGTTGAAAGGTGTCATGTAAAAATACGTCAGAATCCTTAATTCGGACAGCTTCACAGATTATCAGCACTAATCGATGCATTTAACGCATCCGATGGGGAATTTAATAATTGAAATCTGTGCAAAACTTAAAGATCAGGCTAAATTATACAAAACCCTAATCATATTTCAAAGTTGAAATTTAATCCAACCTTTTACTTATTCATCATGAACCCTTTGCCATTAAGTGGCTGTTACCTTTTTACGAATTTTGCCACGTCAGATAATAAAAGACTTGTGACATTCTATATGGCATCTTATATAAGTTAATAATTTTATGAAAACCCCAAAACTTTAAACTTTAAGTGAGTTGCATAAAACCTCCCTAAACTTTGGAATATTGAATTTGTATTTTGAAATGTCAAGGGGTCATATATAATACGTAAAGTTCAGGGGGATTTTTATAAAATTAATAAGTGACAAAAGATGTCCTATAAGATGCCATGTGTCTTCAATTGATACGATATGACAATTTCATGAAAAGGATAACTGCCACTTATTAATAGCAATGGGAAGGTTAAATTTGAACTTTGAAATATTAGAAAAGGTTTGTGGAACCGACCTAAAGTTTTGGAGAGTTATATATAATTTAGAGGCTATTCATGTGGCAGCCGATGGCTATGATAGCTGACAGCACGGCTCTGGTTGTTGTGATGGTGAGTAGGATTATGGCGAGGATATATAAGTCTTTTCACATTACAACGGATATGTTAGTTAATTATACAGAGAAAATTTTTAACCCCACTTCCAGTTCCACGCTTTTCCACATACCAAACAGGGAATGCTCTGGTTTTTAAAAATGGGAAAAATTGAGAACAAGGACGATGTCATCTTCTTCCAGTTCGATGAGTAGAAGATGCAAAACGAGAGTGGCTTTGGTAAGAAAACCCAGTCACAAGGAGTACAAAGGACCAAGAAGGTACTGCCATCACATGGTGGTGGCTCCCTAATACACAGCATGAACAGGTTTTACGGTTGCTAGAACCACACCAAGTGACAAAGATAATTTAATTCTCCTAGGCCTGTCTTGTAAATACTCCTCCGGTCCTTAATATAAGACCCATTTAATTAATTTGATTAGATTAAGGAAGTTAGGTAAGTTAGTTAATTATAAGAAAAGTGACACATTTTTCCTAAAACACCATAATCATCTTTCTTAATACCCCCTCTCCTTCTTCTACTTGATTATGGCTGAGAGAGTATCCATAGGGGTAATTTAGAGAAAACTGATAAATATGAGAAATGGGTCTTATATTTAGGATCAAAACCAACTCAAGAATTGGGTCCTATATTAAGGACCGGAGGAGTACTTCTTATTTTGCCAAAAACATGAAAAAGAGCTTATCAATAAATAAGTATCATGAACTTACAAAATTACAACAAAGTCTCTTGGGACTTGCTTTTCATTTGCCATGAACCTGAGAGGCCACATTGTCCTCTTTAATTTCTAATAACTATACATTATAAATGGTTTATTGGTCCTTACGGTTTGATGGAATCTATGGTTTTAGATAGTTGGTTTTGGTCCCATAGTTTCATAAAGATTTGGTCTAAGTATAGGGATCAAAATCAAAAGAACTACTCCTCTGGTCAATATAAGACCTAATTAAGAATGTTAGTTAAATTAGTTAATATAATATGTTTTTTTTAAAATACTCTCAGTATCTTTTTTGATTCTCTTCCTCCTTTCTTACTTGATTATTATTGAAAAAGTATCAATGGGGTTAATTTTAAAAAAATTGATAAATACATGAAATAGGTCTTAAAAATAAGATCAACATCAACTCTCTCATTAGCTCCTATATTTAGGACACGAAGAGTATTTATTAAATTCATAACAAATTTAATTTCTTTAAATTTTAACAATTTACCTATTTTGAGGCGCAATTTCAAATGAACTTAATTTAAAGTGAATGGTATCCAGGTTTTGCTGAAAAAACTCATACTTCCAAAACTTACAAGTCGCATTGACTACCTCAAGCAAAATGTATAAATAAATTTAGGATTAGTGGTCATTTCTGTCCCCACAATTTTTGAAGAATGAAAGGTATGGATATTCAGAAGTTTTTATTAGCTTAGCAACTGAGATCTCTTGAAACAATCATAAATTGCTTGTTTATTTTAACGGGCCACAGTTTCACTTATAAACGTGTAGAAAATGGCAATGTCCGTGTCAAAGTGACTCCTCAACGTTCCTGTGACGTTCTGTTTGGAGCCAAAAAAATTTTCTCATTTGTTATCTGTATATGCATAATTTTGGGAGAAAAATGTGCTTGAATATAATATAATATTTACTAACAATATCCTCAACGAAAAGTTGAAAATTTAAAACCATAGAAAGTGTATTAAGCTGGAGTCTGAAACGATCAATATTGGCACTGAGTGTACGAAAAATCAGATTAGGATGTTCTTAGAATCCTCTTTCTTCTTCTCATGAAAAAAATCCTCTTTTTTCGTTTCTTTTCCGTATTCTTTTCCCATCTTTAGTTCAAAAAATGAATGGTTTAATGGTAATATTTCATAAAACTATTAAAATATTTTATAAAATATTTTTGCATACTAGAAGATGAATTGTGTAGATTAAATTTTATAATTTAAATTTATTTATTTATATTTGAACAATATTTTATAACGTATTATATCTGAATCATCTATTTTTAATCTGAGAGAGTAGAGAGAAGATTCTAAGAAGAAAGAAAGACGAAAGAGGATTCTTGAAAAAAAAAAACATGGATCAATAATATATGAATTGATGTTAGTAAATGTAACAAGTTAGTGGCATTACAGAGGACGTCATAACATGATTAACAAATTAACTTATGCATAGCATTTAAGAATACCAAATACAGTCAAATAGCTTTTTGCCTACATAGCTTCTGCCTCTTCCGAGAAAATGATTGCCGAATGTTTTCTCTTTCACCAAACTCCTCAAGATTGTCCATACGTGACAAACCTTTGGCCCTCAATGTACTTCCTTGAGAATCTTCTAGTTCCAAAACTATTGCTTCAACTTTAGGAGTGGCCTGATAATAAACACATTTATATAAAAATGATGCAAAGTCAAATTACCTAAATTTTAGTACATTATATATTAATGTTTCAACCAAATAAAAAATGTTATAAAAACTTACTGTATCATTTTGCAAAACGCCACAGATATCATCAAAATCCATAATCTACTCCACTCTTCTGCATTAGAAGGGAATTTTTCCCGAACAATTTCTCTTCCCATATCTTGCAATAAACCATGCATTTGTGTTTAATGATCAATAATGATCATGACTGATTTTTCAATCAAAGCTTGCATTGACTTCACTGGAACAGAAGAAGATAGATAAATAATAGCCAGAATCCCTTCTACAAATTTAATCTCCTTCCCTATAAAAAAAAACACGAAATGTCTAAAAATATTTCCTTGCAATTGTAGTTACGTTCATCAAAACTCTTTTTGAGGACATTCATTATCATAGAATTAGAGACCTTTCTGAATTCAACTAAGGTACTGCTCCGTTCAGAAACCCTTCTATTATTATATAAGAATTGGCTCAATGCTACCATTGCTAATGGAAGGCTACTAGCATATTTGAGTGCACTATCGATTTGCTCCTCATAACCCATCATTGGCAAATCATATTTGAAAGCCTTTCTACAAAATAATAGAAGGGCTTCGTCCTTGATCAATAGTTTAACCCTATAAAAATCATGCTTCTCAAACACTTTAATCACTCCTTCATCTCTACTTGTTATGATAATTCTATTCCCTCCACCTAACCATTTATCTCTTACAGCAATGACTAGTAATGGACAAATATCCTTAATATCAACACAGTCAAGAAGTATGAGCGTTTGCTTGGGATGTCTTAGCCCCGTGGTCCCATAAAATTTAATTGCATTGAGTACCAAATAGTTTAACCCTATAAAAATCATGCTTCTCAAACACTTTAATCACTCCTTCATCTCTACTTGTTATGATAATTCTATTCCCTCCACCTAACCATTTATCTCTTACAGCAATGACTAGTAATGGACAAATATCCTTAATATCAACACAGTCAAGAAGTATGAGCGTTTGCTTGGGATGTCTTAGCCCCGTGGTCCCATAAAATTTAATTGCATTGAGTACCAAATAAGAAGCATCAAAATGTTGAGAGATCCTATCATGGAGAACTCTTACAAGAGTTGACTTCCCTACTCCACCCGTACCACAAATGCCAACAACTCGAATTTCATCATTTGAAGCCAAATTTAGAAGCCCTTCTACTTCTCTCATTCGAGATTGCATCCCCGCTAGGATTGCCCCAACATAGACTAATTCACACATATTTTTCTTGACCTCCCTAATGATGTTATCAATAACTTATGGCTCTGGCCTGAATAAAAGATAACAAAATTAAAGCATCGAAATAATAATTGAGTCATTACACTGTTAAGTTTCACTACTTGATCAAGAGTTACTTGCAATTTACTATAATTTGCCTATTGGGACCTGAAAGTTGTGATCAAGAAAAAAGAAAGAGTAAATTACCCACTCGATTGGTACGTCCCAACCAAAGAGATTGGCCACTTGTTTCATTGCTAACCTCAGCTTTGTACCTTGCGTAAATTTGCTGTGAGCCTGTGTTCATGCTCAGCAAAAGCTTTTTCGAAAGAACTGTTCTGGTTTTGAACTTCAGATGGATGAACATCATAGAAAATTGGGAAAACAGTATATCGTAGTTCATGAATATGTGCAGTGATCTCTAGGAGCTCCTCAAGGCACTGTATAGAAGAAGCATAGCTTTTTGAGAAGACAACAATGGTAACGTTGGATTGCCGAATTGTAACAACAAAACTACTATACTTTTAAATTAATCAATATTGGAAAGTTAACCATGATAGAAAAGAAACTTGGTAAAACATTTAAAAATACTATCATGGTTATTTAAGCATCCTAAATCACATGAGATCGACCATGATAGAAAAGAGTTAAACCAAACTATAAATATATCTATCATGGTTAAAAGAGCTTTTCTAAATCAATTTCATGCAAATCGAGATTTACAATCAATAGGGTTTTAGGCATCATGAACCCAGAATGTCATTTTCAAACCTAAAACCCATGACACAATTTTACGGAATAATATCTTTCATAGCTCTCTAAAATTAAGTCATATGATGTCAAGGATTGTTGTGGATCCACAACTCATTAAAAAAAAAAAAGTCACATGCAAATACCTAGTGGCCTCAAGCCTTTTACCAGCATGCAATCCAACAACAGTTATCAAAATACACTGCCAAAATAATTAATCTTAAACAGATCAAAGTATGCAGAATTTTGCCCTATTGTGATAATATACATCTATTCAATACAATCAAAAGGGTGGAAGCACTACTATTTTGAAATAGTAGCTCAAGCTTCCAGAGCCTTCCCTGACTGACCCGAACAAGAACTATCACCTGGAAAAAATGTTAAACCAACTGGATGAGACAAAAGCCTTAGTAACCAACAATCCTACTTATCAAGCATATAAGTAAGTGCTCGTGACGTGTCAAGTGAGATAATTACAAATTCATAGTATTCAAACAAATTTCATATTGTTAAAGCATCTACAAAGTATAATCAATAATCTTCTCACCTTCTTTATATCCACCCACCTTATATCCTCTGACTGAACCCATGTGACTAGTAATTAGACAAGTCCACCGATCAAGTGATATGGGCTGGTCAAAATTCACAAAGCACAAGGCTGGACTATGGGTCCCCCCTCTAGCTAGGGTGTCAACGCCCTATAATGAGAAATTGGACTAAAGGACCAATCAATGTACACCTGATGGTCCTACCACCTTATATCCTCAAATGTACATAGTTCACCCCCTTATATCCTCTTTGGTATAATTCCCATCATCAACATCCACCACCCCTCACATATCAATACTCAAAGTAATGTATTTATAACAAATCATCAACATGTCAAAAATCAATTCGAATTTCCAATACCCAATTAATTCATAATACATGAGATCATCATAGTTGTAAACATATGTATTTATTTTGTAAAGTAAATTTCACAAGACAAATTTCAATAACAACATAATTTCATAGCTCATATCATAACTCAATAATGTTTCATAAATTCCATATAATTCAAAATCAATCACTAACAACATATGAGTACGAATAATAAGTAAAAAGTGGTAATTACCTCTCGCCTACTAGGAAAAGGATTACCACAAGGTTAATCCCCTGTTCAACCAACAATCTAATAATTTAATCTACATAATCAATATATTTACATACTAATACGCAAGCTATTTTAATTAATTACTTAAGCTAATACATATATATATAATTTAAAGTTTCTAATTCTATGCTAAACCCAAACCTCTTATAACCCATAATTAAGTCTTTTAGCACAAAATTAATATAACCTAACAATCCATAATTTTCATTTAAACCTTTAAAAATATTTACTTTAATACAGAATTTTTTCCAATTTTAAAAAATCAGAAATTATCATATTTAAAATTTAAAAATCCTATCTCAAGTTTAAATCCCAGAAACCAACCATTTGAAATTTAACATACATCAAATACACTTAAGTAAATCATTTAATCAACAGTTCTATAGTAGAAATACCACATTTTTCACAAATAAATATCTGTTTAACTAAAATAATTTATTTAAAAACATTAAGTCAGTCAAAAATAAAACTAAACCAATAGAAATGATCTACTAAAATAGCTCTACAATACTATGTTTATCTATCATCAAAATTCAACACTTGCTCCAAACCATAACCCAAAAATTTTCTCTAAACAATATAACATTACCATCATTGGATAGATATAGATGAGTAGAAAAATTTTTGTAAAGAGAATTTGATGAAAAGAAGTCATTTGGCTTACCAAATTGATCTATAAACCTGAAAATCCTACCAAAAAAAGGACGACACGGCGCCGCTGGAAGTGAAAAAGATAAGTCTGTGAAAATAAAATGCCGTCTCTCACCTTCCAACGGTTAAATATAACTTATGGGGTAGATTTCAGTTAGAGACCCCATGTTAAAGTGAGATAAAATTACAGTTTAGAATCCTATTTTTCATTTTCTTTGCATTTTCTTGCCCTTTTAAAATCCGTTTTATTATTGTTTTAGTAAATTTTCTTTTATATATATACTTTATAAATTTTATTTTCAGTAAATTCTCTTTTTTTAAATAATTAGAGAATTAAAATTTATTTATTAAGTATTAAACTCCTAAATTTATTTAAATATTAGGAATGAAAACTAGGATGTTACACGAATTGTCTTAAGAAAGTAACGTGGTAGAGTGATGGAATCACCTGTGTCAAGATTTTGGTTGCCCCAAAAGGTATTCAAATCGTTACTTTCAAGTGCAGCCCAAAACCTATTTGTAAATTTGCAAGTTTCATAATCTCCTCTGAAACTTGGATATACATGAATCGGCGTTTGACAATGAGCTGTTTATGAAACTCTCAATGGGCGTAACCTTCCGTTCTTAATGATTAGCTGACCTCGATTGAAAAGCGGGAGCGTTGAATAGAATCACAGTTCCTTACTGAGTTACTCGATTGAGGTTGAATGTTAATTGCTATTTAGTTTTCAATGTCGGAGCAAAGTGGAAAGCCACAGCAAAATCATGCCTCTTATAGCGTTATTGACCTTAAAGTAATAAATTAAAAAAATTAAATACCATGAATATAGGTATTAGCTTCTTATTTTTTTTAATATCAATGCAATAATATATATATAGCATTGATATTAAAAAACATTAAAAAATAATAAAAAATCACATGTGAATAGTCTATGTCCATTGAATTTTTTTTATTCTTTCTTACTATCAACTTGGTCCGTGTGGAAAAACCAAAGGAATAAAGGCAATAATTACTTGGACTAGGCGTCCCTTTTCACAAAATGGCAGGATACTTGATATAAAAACTAGTTAAAATTTTATTTTGATCTTAAATATACACACAGATATATAAGATTTTAATTCATTTTATTTCTAATATTTATTTATTTTGCTTCTAAATAATCCTACAATGATTGCACATGTTAAAGAATTTTTATCAATAGGTAGTTTCAATAAATTAATATTCACAAATTAGTTTTCTAGCTCTTATAATAAAGACACGGGTAATACTTCTCTAGTTCTATTTATAAGTCACTTCTAATATGTTAAACAAACCAAAAAAAATCTTGAACTTTATTAATTCTTATTTAAAATTCAATAACCTTTCAACTTTATTCATATTTAATATACATTATACCTCAAACAAACAAAATTGATATAATAATGAATGAATAGTGAAATTGTACATCTATATAAAAAATTTCTTTTAGCACCCATAAATAGATTAAATAACTGTTTCTTTATTTGTCTTATAACTAGGACCAGAGGAGTATCATTTAGTGAAAATGACAATGTTTGGTAAAAATTTGACATAATTAATCATCATAATCAAGGATCGTATTTTAGAGAGAGAGAGAGAGAGAGAGGATTTTGTTCGTT
Organism: Neltuma alba; assembly: GCF_004799145.2. Classification (NCBI taxonomy): domain Eukaryota; kingdom Viridiplantae; phylum Streptophyta; class Magnoliopsida; order Fabales; family Fabaceae; genus Neltuma; species Neltuma alba. Next base: position 30,103 of record NW_021636990.1, on the reverse strand, counting down.
GCTAATATCTCATTTTGGGGAGGAAATAAATATCTCGCCGATCTTTTACACCAAATGTAAATTCGAAGATATAAAAAAAACTAAGGTCAAATAATCATTACTTTTTAGATTATTTTTTTTAATAGAAACTAAACTATAATTTTAAAAATATTTTTACTATATAAAAAAGTTTATTTTATTTATTAAAAAATATTTTTGAAAAGTACTATTGATATTTCCAAACACCCTCTCAATTATCAAGAGTAATCATTACCTATAGATAGTGTAACACGTTCGTCAAGCTGACCGGAATGAGAGAGAAGATTTTACAGACTCCGTGGGCCCACAGATACAAAGTAACGACAGTTTGTCCAACTTAACAGTTTAGTTACTTTCGCCGCACAATAAAAAGTTTATGTATAATTATAATATGTAGAAATGAATTGAAATATGTAAAGTAATTTTTAATTGTGATTTTTTCTGAGGACCAATATCAAACTTCCACCAACGTGACTTCTTTCCCTCTGTTTCCAGGCACAGGGGGAGTTGCCGAACAGCGTGAGCATCGTTGAGCAACTCTGATGTGTCTGTCCCTGAGAAAATTATATGAATGCAAGTAAAATTTTATGTATAAATATATATGATATCATTTATAACATATATCTGATATAAATATATTAATGTATAAGTATGTTAAATTATACCTATATTAACGTATACGTTAATATCAATATTTATATGAACATATATTAATATCTTATAATATTAATATATATTGGTATAATATTTATACTATTATTTTAAAATAACGAAAAACATCTATATAATGAATAAAATACAATACATTCAATAATTTTTTTAATTCTTGTTTTTGCCAAGAATTTAATATATATTCAGTTTATAATGTTATTTAATATATTATTAAAATGAAAAATATTATATAAAAAATCCCTTTATAAATTACGTCATATCTATATATTTTATTATTGCTGTAAATTTTTTTATCTAAATTAAGTATATAATTTTTTAAGAATTTATTGGTAAATTCTACAGTTTATTTTAATTTTTAATTATTTTAATTTATTAATTATTAATTTATTAAAAAATGTAAAACAAATTTATGCTTTATATTGATATTTCAAGATAATAGTAAATAATTATATAATTTCACATAAGTATATGTAATATATTTTTTAACACAAAATATGATTATATCTAATCTATCTATGAGGATATCTTGATTAAGGTGTAAAAGAAACAAAAAATCAAATGGCCTGGGGATAAATTTATTAAAATTTTATAGGCTTAATTATATGATTTATGTTTATATTCCAAGTTAGTATTAAAAAAATTATACAATATCATATAAATATATTTGATATATTTCTCTAGACAAAAAGTGTGAAGCCCTGAGGATAAACATATTTCTCAACATGAAGCTCCTCCAGTGATTCGTCGTACTCATTAATTTGAAAGTTGATATCTCTCTTCCCGGTCATCTCCTATTTGTAGAAGTTCTCCATCATGAATTTCTGCTTCTCAGCATCCTTAGCAATATACTTGAGGATAAGTGATTTTCATATCTTGTATGTTTCTTTATAGACACAGTTCACATCAAATAGATCATTAGATAAAGTGTTGATAATAGTGTGTTTGCAAATCTTATTAGTATGTATCCAAATATCTCTGTGGGACTGATAAGCATCTAGGGTTGGTTCAGACTGAGTGAGTGCTGTAGCTACCCTGTGCATGTCAAGGATAGAATAAACATGCTCCTACCACTGCCTAAAATTCTTTTCGTCAAATGTCTTTATTTTTAAAGCGTCACGGAACGGCCTAGGAATAGGAACTGCTATTAGGACAATAGTGATTGGAACAGCATCATTGTCATTTTAACCAGCAGCATGCCGAGGTTATTTCATGATGGCATTAGCTCTTAAGATTGTTGACAGTAGCACTTGTAACATAAACAGTTAATTCGAGTCACGTCTTAAGAACGTTGTTTTTAAGAGTTATTCCGCAGCCACTGGCAAATGAGGATGCGGCACTTCCTAAGATTAAACAGATTCTTCATGCAAAATAGGATGAGCAGAATAGCAAAAGATAATAGTAAACTCAGCAAATAGGAGAATACATAGGAGGGGAAAGAGATGAGCTCGAAGACTCTAGAGCAATGTATCAAACCTTAGATTAAAACACCTTTTTATAGGCCTCATATTTTGAACGTTGGCAGCCTCTTAATCACATTAAATTGCCAGTTTTATACATTGAATGCATGCAATCAAATATTACAATATTATGAAAGTTGGAAGTAAATGGAAAATCCGTTCAATATTTCAAAATTATTATTTAATATTTAATCGGTTAATGCATTGAAAATATTTGAATGGACTGTACAGGACTTCAAGTTGCTTCAATACATTGAAATGGCTTGAAACAGTCCGTTTGGCACTTTAAGAGTTTTATTTGCATTATATAAACTCCCTATTTGATGTTTAAAATCTGCAATGCATTAAAATGATAAATACCTATTAAGAATTTTCAAACACTTCATCTTTAAGGCATTGAAAATCTATTTATGATATTAAAAACATTTGATTTTCCTATTCCTAATAATAATAAGAAAATCTGTGCACGATTGATGCTCAACTTGTTTTTATCTTCCCACATTTCCAATTAATATAAGATCATTTCTTTGATATACCTACACAAATATCACAATAATAACGATGATGATCCACTAATGAAACTCTCCTGTGTCTCTTTCATGATCGGTTGCCTCTCTTAATGGGAGAAAGCTGGATAGAGTGAAGTCGCAATTCCTCACTTAGCTTTCGAAGATCTTTCAAAGGCTCAGCGAATGGAAAAGACCAATAAAATAAGGGGCATAAAGTGACAGGTAGAAGAGAAAGCTGTTATGGTAGAAATTTCCGAGGGCTTGCCGTAAAAAAAATCCGATTCTAAAGGTCTCTAAATACCGCTTATCTATAGTTCTATTTATAAGTTATTTTCAACATGTTTTAATTTTATTTTTTAAAATATATATTATACCTCATATAAAATAAAATTATATATCCATATATAAAAAAAATTTTCATTACCTTATAAATAACAGAATTTTTTTCCTCTTTCCTCTATAAATAGAATCAAAGGAATAGGTTTTATATAAATGCGAGTGCCCGTGCCTTTGATAAGAATAAATAATTGAAAATTTCGTAAATTTCTTATACGTTTTCCCTCTTTTCACTAGTACACTACTTTTTGGCTTTTTGGGTTTTGGGATTTATAAAAGTTGTTGAATGAAAGTTGACAGAGACACGACCTAGCTAAGCATGCTCCCATCACAACCGCTTCTTTACGACCCCTTTTCTTTTATTTATTCATTTACTTTTTTTTATAGAGCACATGTTCATTTCTTTTTCTTTTGACTGTTTGGCTATTTTAGAATGAAATTAGAAGGAAAAAAACCTCGATAAAATTACATTTAATGGAGAGACCTTAAAACTACTCTTTCGGTACTAAATATAAAATTTATTTTGTAGTATAAATTATATTATAAAAGAGATTTTATATTTATATAATTATCTATAAGGACTAACATGAAAATAAAAATTTAAAAACTCTAAATTACCTCGAACCAAACGTCTTACTTCTCTCTAGCCATTGGGTCCGTTTGGATTAGCGATTGGAAAAGTAGCTTATTGAAAAAGTAGCTTATGGAAAAGTGAAATTGGGTAAAAGCTAAATTGGATAAGCTGAATTGTGTTTGGATTGGAGTTCAGAAAATCTAGATTACAAAAGTGATATTCGTAAAAGGTTGTTTGGATTATGGTTGAGTAAAAAAGTAAGTTTAGTTGTAAAATGACCAAAATGGGTATGAGTTTTAATAAATAATGAAACATGATTAAAAAAAAAAGATTTCACATAATACAATAAAATTAAAATAATTTAATATGAAAAAGTCAAATTTATAGAGTGAATTAAATTTTAACACCTTAGAGAAATCATAAAAAATATCTTAAATATAAAGTGAAGTATGAAAAAAAAAACTAAATTGAGATAATATAATAAAGAAGTGAAAATCTCTTTTTAAATCATGTGACCTAAGTAAGAGTTTCATAAATTTAATAATTAAAATCAACATTTGAGTTATTTAAATGTCCTTTTAAGATATTTTTCTAATAAAAAAAGTTGATTGAAAAATTTGGAATGAATGAATGATACACGTAAATATACAACATTAACTTTGGTTTTCATTTTATATATGATATTGATAAATTTATACTAATATCAATTGATGATTTATATTGATGATGATTGTTAATTTATACTAATATACAATAAATTTAAATTAATTTAATTTCGAGAAGTGAAACTTAATAAATAAATTAAATTTTAAAACCTTAAATTCTTTTGACTATCCTCATCAGTGTTTTGCTCACTCTAGGAATGAATTTAAATTGATCAGCAACATGTCATCATGAAAAATATGGCAAAAGTGAGAGAGAGCTCCTGGTCAAAAAAAAAAACAAAGAAAGGAATACGAGGGAATAATGAATAGGGGAATAAGCTCTGACACATCAACAGTCCAATAAGCTCTTCAAAAGCTCCTCCTTCCAGCTTTTGGGAAACGCACGGTTACTTGAGCTTATGAAAGATAAGCTCAATTGGATTTAAGTCTTCCCAAATGGCACTCCATTTCTCAATCGGGCTTCTATCCAAAATAAGTGGCTTATGGACCAATTTAAGCCCTGCCAAACAGGCACTAATTTAACTCAAACAACAAAGCACGACAACAGTTAATATGTGTAAGGGGAGTTTGGAAAAAGAATTATAAATTTGAGTGGCAAAATAAATTGGGTTTTATATTTAAAACAAAAAAAATACTTATATACTATCTCTTATATTTAGCATTAGATGTATTATTCTATAACTAATTGCCTTCTATTCAATCCAAACTCTTGTGCTTGTCAATAATATTGTGTCAAAAAACCTCATATGTAATCATTCCTCCGCCTCTTCTATTAAGGGCAAACGCATCTTCTTTGTAATTCTAATGTTTTATTCACAAGTCGTTTGGGACTTTACAATAATTTTAGCATTTGAAGGAATTTATATAAATAAAATATGTTGCTTGGAATTTGTGTGTCCTCTTTTTTGGAAGAGGATTTTTTGGCTTTTATTTATTTATTATTTATTTTTGATCATCTAATTTTTAATGATTAGGACTAGGGTTCAGACTAATCCCATCTGACGTCATCATTAACTTGTGGCCCAGTCCTGGGCAAGAAGGAAAAGTAAAAGCACCAATTCAATCACATGGTCACAACTAATTGTTCAAGAGTTACTTTTTTTTTTTTTTGCCCACAAGTTCAAGAGTTACTTTAAGTTCTTTATAATTTGCCCATGGAGACTTCAAAATCTTGATAGAGAAAACTAATTACAGTCTATAGCTGTTCTCCCTGAGACAAGATTCTGAAGATCTATCCCGGCTCAGCGACTTATGAAAAACGTACGCACACGAATAAAGGAGGAATAAAAAGAGGAAAATAAAAGAGGGTCCTCAACGGGGAAGTTTCTCGGACGTTGCCTTGAAAAGATCTCCAGAGGGGTTTGCACACTTTTATAATTTCTTCCAGCCATGTGATGTCTGTCCCTCAGAAAAGTGGCGGTTTTAACTTCAACACATCCGAGGGCAAGTTAATTTGAATGCTACCTCTAGTTTTTAATATAAAATCCGTTTTATTTTTATATTGATTTTAAATATAAAATCCTAATATATTTTATTTTTTATATTTATTTAATTTTTTCTAAGATAATCCTTTTAATAATTATAGTTTTAACCAACACACTTGATTAATAAGGATATTTTAGAAAAGACAACACTTATTTATTACAAATAACTAACTTAACTTCTTTACTTAATTTTTTCAAATTAGTCAATCGGCTCTTATAATTAGGACCAGAGTTAGTACAATAAAAAAATGATAGTTGCTTTTTATTTTATTAATATTTCTGTGAACTGGAACACGGAATTAACAAATAATTATTCCAATAAGTCTTGATTTTACTGAAAGAGATTTTCTTCATTTTGAGTATTTGGAAAAATTACCTTTGATTAATTTGACTTGATAATATTTAAATTTAACTCAGTCAGATAATTATATTTAAAAACAATAAAAATATTTTACTGTTTGAAAATTTATCAACGGATTTGGTTTAGATTTTAATATCATTCTCTCAGGTCTTCAAACAAGTATTTAGTTTAATTGGTACCTTAATTAATTAAACTTTCAGTTCTATTGTAAATTCTATGCAATTATTAGATTGTTCATCATCATGTGGGTCATGAGTCACGAGGCCAAATAATATATTGGATGAGTGCTTTTTTGAATTTTCTTTCCAATGCCGTGCCTTGTCCTTATTCTTCTTTATTTGTATTTGTATTTGTCCCATAATTATGTTTTGGTAATGGATTCTTACCGACTTTTCAATCAAATTAAATTATCAAGAGTAATCATTACTTATAGACAGCGCAACGCGTCCATCAAGCTGACCAGAATGCGAGAGGAGATTTTGCAGACTCTGTGGGCCCACAGATGCAAAGAAACGGCATTTTGCCCAAGTCAACGGTTTAGCTACTTTTGCTGCACAATGAAAAGTTTACCTTTGGATACGTTTGGATTAGCGTTTGAGAAAATAGCTTATTAAAAAAATAGTTTATAAAAAAATAAAATTAATTAAAAGTTAAATTAGGTAAGTTGAATTTTATTTGGATTGGAATAGGAAAAAACTAGTTTACAAAAGTGATATTAGAAAAATGTTATTTAGATTATAGTTGAGTAAAAATAAGTTTGGTTATAAAATGACCAAAATAGATATGAGTTTTGATAAGAATGAAATTAAAATAATTTAATATGAAGAAGTCAAATTTAATGAGTGAATTAAATTTTAAAACTTTAGAAAAGTCATAAAAAATATTTTAAATATAAAGTGAAACATGAAAAAAAAATGAATTGAAATAATACAACAACTTTAAATTAATTTAGTATGAAGAAGTGAAATTGATTGAGTGAATTAAATTTTAAAACTTTAGAGAAATCATAAAAAATAATTTAAATATAAAGTGAAAAATGAAAAAATAAAAGTATATTTCTAGAAGCATATTTAAAAATAAAAGTATATTTTTAACTTATTTATTACTTTCAACTAATTTTAACTAATTTTTTGTTATCTACAAATTAATTATTTAGACTTATAAAGAGATAATAAATTTTTTAACTTTTTTCTCTCCATGTTTCAAAAGCTACAAGTCATAAGCCATAAGTTATATGTTGTTACTTATCGTAACTTTTCATACAAAAACAATATTGTTCAATCATTCAACCAAATAGCATCAAAATTTGCAATCTTGCCTTTCAGGCTTATAAGCCGCTTATGTACCTAGAACGCCCAGCCAAATAGACTGAAAGGAGATGATATTTGCTTTTCATTTTATCAATACTTCTATGAACAGAATGGAACGCGGAATAAAAATAATATGCCAACAAGCCTTGGTTTTAATGAAAGAGGTTTTCTTCATTTAAGTATATTTAAAAAGAATAAAAATATTTCACTTTTTGAAAATTTATCAATGGATTTGGTTTAGATTTTAATATCATTCTCTCAGGTCTTCAAACAAGTATTTAGTTTAATTGGTACCTTAATTAATTAAACTTTCAGTTCCATTGTAAATTCTATACAATTATTAGATTGTTTATCATCGTGTGGGTCAGTAGGCCAACTAATATATTGGATGAGTGCTTTTTTGAATTTTCTTTCCAATGCCATGCCTTTTCCTTATTCTTCTTTATTTGTAATGGACTCTTACCTACTTTTCAGTCAAGTTAAATTATCAGGAGTAATCGTTACCTATAGACAGCACAACGCGTCCGTCAAGCTGACCGGAATGAGAGAGAAGATTTTGCAGATTCCCTGGGCCCACAGATGCAAAGAAACGGTAGTTTGCCCAACTTAACGGTTTAGTTACTTTGCCGCTGAAAAGTTTACTTTTGCGTCTGTTTAGATTAGCGATAATTTATTAAAAAAATAATTTTTAAAAAAGTAAAATAAAGTAAAAACTAAATTAGATAAGCTATATTTTGTTTGAATTGGAATTCAGAAAAAATAATTTACAAAAATGAGATTGATAAAAGGTTGTTTGGATTATGGTTGAGTAAAAGTAAATTTGGTTGTAAAATGACTAAAATAAATATGAGTTTTAATAAATAATGAAACATAATTAAAAAAATGATTTCACATGATACAATAAAATTAAAAGAATTTAATATGAAAAAGTCAAATTTAATGAGTGAATTAAATTTTAAAATTTCAGAGAAATCATAAAAAATATTTTAAATATGAAGTAAAACATGGAAAAAAATAAATTGAGATAATACAATAAATTTAAATTAATTTAATATGAAGAAGTGAAATTGATTGAGTGAATTAAATTTTAAAATTTTAGAGAAATCATAAAAAATAATTTAAATATAAAGTGAAACATGAAAAAATAAAATATATTTCTAGGAGTATATTTAAAAATAAAAGTATATTTGTAACTTATTTATTACTTTTAACTAATTTTAACTATTTTTGTTATCTACAAATTAATTATTTGAGGTTTATAGTAAGAACCAAAAGAGATAATAAATTTTTTAACTTTTTTTCTCTCTATATTTCAAAAGCTGCAAGTTATAAGTTATAAGTCATAAACTGTTAATTTTAACTTATAGTTTATTATAACTTTTCATATAAAAGTAATATTATCCAATCGCTTACCCAAATATGGTGCCTAAGACACCCAGCCAAACAGGCTGAAAGAAGACGATAGCTCTTTTTCATTTTATTAATACTTCTGTGAAAAGAATGGAAGGCGGAATAAAAATATTATGCCAACAAGCGTTGGTTTTAATGAAAGAGGTTTTCTTCATTTAAGTATTTGGAAGAATTGCCTTTGATTAACTAGACTTGATAATATTTAAATTTAACTCAGTCAGATAATTATATTTAAAAAGAATAAAAATATTTCACTTTTTGAAAATTTATCAACTGATTTCTTTTAGATTTTAATTTAATATCATTTTCTCAGGTCTTAAAACAAGTACTTAGTTTAATTGGTACCTTAATTAATTAAACCTTCAGTTTTATTGTAAATTCTATGCAATTATTAAACTGTTTATCATCATATGGGCCATGAGTCAGTAGGCCTAATAATATATTGGATGAGTGCTTTTTTGAATTTTCTTTCCAATACCATGCCTTATCCTTATTCTATTGTAAATTCTATGCAATTATGTGAGGTTAATTAGTATGTCTCCGTCATATTAAGGTGGGTGTTTAGAAGTATCAAAAAGTATTTTTAAGAAGCACTTTTCTACAAAACGAGACAAACTCTTCTAAATATTTATTTTATGTGACGTAAAAATATTTTTAAAATTATAATTTAGTTTCTATTCAAACATCCCCTAAATTGTTTATTATCATGTGGGTAATGAGTCAGAAGGTCAAATAATATATTGGATCAGTGTTTTTTTGAATTTTCTTTCTAATACCATGCCTTATTCTTATTCTTCTTTATTTGTATTTGTATTTGTCTCGTAATTATGTTTTCGTAATGGATTCTTATCTATTTTTCAGTCAAATTAAATTATCAGGAGTAATCATTACCTATAGATAGCATAACGCGTCCGTCAAGCTGACCAGAATGAGAGAGAAGATTTTGCACACTTTGTGGGCCCACAGTTGCAAAGTAACGGTAGTTTGCCCAGCTTATCGGTCCGGGGGTGTTGGATATAACCAAATTATGGTTTGGAGAATAGTTTCTGGAGAATAGATTTTGGGGGGAATAGATTTTTTAAAGAATAGATTTTGTGAAAAAGTGATTCTGAGAAGTGAGAGTGTTTGGATAGTTGTTACTAGAAGTACTTTTTACATGTACAAATTACTAAAAAAGACATAAGTTAATATGATAATTACAGAAAAAAATATATTTTATGATATATTTTAATTTGAAGGAATAAAATTGTTAATAATATATTTTTTATTAACATAATTAATAATACATAAGATAATATAATTAATAAATAATTAATATGTATATATATTTATAAGATATAAGATTAAATATATTTATAAAAAATATGTTTATAAAAAAAACAACAAGATACATATCCTATAGGCTCTCACACTCTCTCTATTTTTTCCAAAAGCAAAAATTTTTTGTTTTTTCCAAAACCATGGTTTTGGGTTTTTAAAGGGTGTTTGGGAGATTTTTTTCCCAAACCATGGTTTGGGTCCCCAAACCATAGTTTGGGTTGGAACCCAAACACCCCCTTAGTTACTTTTGTCGCACAATGAAAAGTTCATGTATAATTATAATTTTGCACCTAAATTTATTTAAAATAACTTATAAATAATTTTTAATCATATTTTATAAAATACTCCTTCCGATCCTAATTATAAGATTTAATTGACTCATTTAAGGAGATTACGAAAATAAGTTAAATTAGTTATTTGTAATAAATAAGTGTTGTCATTCCTAAAATATCCTTACTAATTAAGAGTATTGACTAAAACTATTATCATTAGAAAAACTATCTTGGAAAAAATATATAAATATGAGAGAGAAAATGAATTAGAGTCTTATAATTAAGACCAAATTAAAAATCAAATAGAATCTTATATTAAAAACTAGAGGTAGTATAAGATAAATATATATAAATAATTTTATTTCAATTCATGTAAACGCATCTTTAAGTAATTTTGAATCATGACTTTTTCAGAGTTGCCGATTAGGGTTCACATGATGATCATGGCGTGCTAAGTGCGGAGTAGTGTGGACCTTAGTTCCTTTTTTTTCCCTCATCACCCAAAAAAAATTATTTTTATTTTTAATATAAAAATTTGTTTAATTTTTATTTTTATTTTAAATATAAAATCTTAATTTATTTTATTTCTCATATTTATTTATTTTTTCTCAAAGCAGCCATTATAATAATAGCAAATTTAGCCAATACATTTGATTAATAAGAATATTTTAGAAAAGATAATATTTATTTATTACAAATCACTAATTTAGCCATTTTTTTAATATTATCAAATTAGTTAACTAACTCTTATATTAAGGACCAAAAATAGTATATATTAAAATTATTTTTGAATTAAGTTTCATTAATACTCTAAAATATTTTTTATGTGTATTCAATAAAAATATTGGATATATCTGAAGAATATTTTAAAGTGTTGGATGAATTACAAAATATTTTAAAATTCTGGATGGATTTAAAAAAATATTTTAGAATGATGGATGAATCAAAAAATATTTCTAGCATGCTGAACTTACTTGATAAATAATTTAAGGTGTTAGATAATTGCATCAAAAAATACTTTAAAATGGGAGGTTCATCTGAAAAAAAAAAGAAAAAAAAACACAAGATTTTAGAATAATAAATATACTTAAAAAAATATTTTAAAACATTAAACGAAATTTAAACCAAAGATCCCACCTTGCGCAGCGCTCCAAAAGCGTTTTGAGTGCTGATCACGCCGTGCTTATTAGCCTGATGAGCACGGAATGCGGATGCATCCCTTCACTGCCTTTTTCCTTGACTCGTTGTCGTTCTCATCAGCCTGTCACCATCTTGGTCCTCGTCCTCCTCAAGCCGTCGCCGTCATTCATCGCTGCTTTGTGATCCTAAGTCCGCCATCTGTTGCGTAACTCGGCGAACTCCATTAATTTTTGCAGAGCTCCCTCCTCCAGGTAGGCTCTTCCTTCTTGATAATTTCGATTTTTAAACTTCAAACGTAATATGTGACTGGACCTCTGATCTGTGATGGAGTATTCTTCAACTGCATTCACTCATTGCCATAAGTGAAAGTAATGATTAACTCTGGTTTGTTATGTATTTCGCATTATTTTAACTCTGGTTTGCCGATCTGACCGGCGACTCTCGAACATTCCCCGTTCAGAACCTTGCTAAATACTACCTCCGGTCCTTATACTGTTGACTTTTATTTTGATTCTAAATATAAGATCTCAATCCACTTTATTTCTCATATTTATATATTTTTTCTAAAATAACCCTTCTAATAATAAGAGTTCTAATCAATACACTTGATTAATAAAGATATTTTAGGAAAGATAACACCTATTTAGGACAAATAACTAACTCAACTTATTTTTTTAATTTCTTTAAATTAGTCAACTAGTTCTTATAATTAGGATCGGATATAGTATTATGCATGCGCATATGACATAGTGGGACAGAGACCAGCGTGCTTTGAGCAATCTAATCTAAAGGGGTGTTTGGCAAAACCAAAACCTAGGTTTCAGAAGCACTTTTTCGCAAAACGAGATAACCTCTTCCACATATTTACTTCGTAATCTGTAAAAGCACTTCTGAAACCATGGTTTGGTTTCTATCCAAACACCCCCTAAGTGTATTTTGTATAAGTTGGAATTTCTAAATAAAAAAATACCAACAAAGCCGACTATGATTAGTAACAATTTATAATTTTTGGTTACTAAAATTTGGTCCTATTTTAGTTTGGATTCATCAAATTGCAAATCTCAGATTTTAGTCTCTGAAATTTAATTTGTCTTAAAATATTAATTTCTAGAACATCAGGGTATAATAATATTAAAATTTGTTAAAGTATCATAAATGGCACCAAAAAAATATTAATTTTGACTCACAAAATAGTATCTAATTGGATCTTGTATAAATAATAAAGAGGAAAAAAAAAACAATAGACCCTCAAAACATAGCTATTTAGCACCTTTTATTTGAGGAGCTATTCACTGTACTTTAAGAATTCATCCCCCTCGTAGTCGTTCTCTGCTTTTGCTCTTGAGGATCTTCTCTTTCTTTTTCTTTTTTTTTTGTTTTTTTATTATCCACATAAAATTTAGTTATGTATCATTTAGTGAGTTTATGTCACTATTTTAACGCTATTTATAACACTTCTGCATATTTTAACACTACTATACTCTTTCTAAAAACTAAAAATTTAAAATTTGAGAGAACAAAATTAAAATATATCTAAATTTTGGGATAAAAAAATAATATTAATTCTATCCAAAGCAAGTCAACTTTATTGAGACTAAGCATACAGGGATTGATGAGGTGGTAGCCAACGTAATTTCGCAATGCAAACACCTTCACGTGATCCATTGAAAAAATGGCTTGGACAGATTCTGCCGAAAGACTTTACGGATTTAAAATTAAAAAAATGAGAGCTAAATTAACTGAGATTGCCTGTGGTGGCCCATGGTTTTTTTTGTTTTTTAAATTAAATGGGCATGCATTAAAGGCTTGAGGTTCTAACCCTCGCAGAAAGCTAGTTTGCCACTGGGCTCCAAGAACATTAGCGGCGCATTTATCTTTGTTTAAGAGAATAGATAGATGCTAGGCAACCAAAGCCTTAACAAGCAATATTTTGGGGGTGAAAATCTCTTTTGGGTTTTGAACCATTGTTCGGCTACTCTGCCTTTGAAACTATGATTTGGGGAAAATCCTAACTTTCGTTTTCAAAGTTCTCCCACACATGCACCATCGATTAGGCATAAAGCTTTAGACTGTAACCTATGGCTAACTAATGATTATAAATATATATCAAAGGGTTTATAGCCAAGTGTGGAATGTAATGGGTTTACCTGATGTCACAGGCGGGGTCAAATCACTACCTCCTATTTGCATGGAGCTTTCATGTCGGTTATAACTTGCTTGTTGCTTCTATTGTTGACTAGTTACAGGTGATGATAACGATTTCTATGCCATGGAGTATTTGGAGAGCAGCCCATCAATGTTGAAACCGAGTCATGTGTATATCAGCTTTCGAGGCGATGAAGACACTCGTAAATTCATGCATAGCCTTTCGGCTGCTCTTAAAGCAGAAGGCTTCAGAATCTTCGGAGACGATAAGAAGCATGAAAATCCAGACTCCGATCTTCCCCTTTACCTTTATCAAGCAATTAATGAGTCCTGGATTAGCATTGTTGTCTTCTCCAATAACTATGCTTCTTCATGTTGGTGTTTAAAGGAACTGTCACGGGTTGCTGTGGGTCCTATTCGATTTGTACCTTACCGTGCGGGCCCATCATCATCATCATCAGTTTTTTACCGTGCGCCTCCATTGTACTCTGTCGATGCTGAACGACAAGAAATGCGCGAAGCAGACATAGACGAGATGAGCAGATGGAGGGAGGTTCTGACAAGAGGGGACCATGTCCCTCGCGGCCGGGAGGTTCTGACAAGAGGGGACCATGTCCCTCGCGGCCGGAGTGTACCAGATAAGGTTATAGCAGTTTATTACAATGTGGATCCAAAATCCTTTGCTCAACATATTCAACAAGCATGCACACAAGGTTCATTCGAGATAGCCCGATGGGAGAGGGAGGCTATCGAAAAAGTGGCCAGTCCCCCTGGCTGGCAAGTGCGGAATGAGTACGTAATTTTACTCTCTCTCTCTCTCTCTCTCTTTCTATATATATATATAATATATGCATGTAAGAGCTAGTTGGAAATCCTAAACATAAGACCTTAATCAATTTTGTCTCCTAAATTTGTAATACGTTCTTAAAAATATCTCTATTGATTTTAAGGTATTTCTACCCGAGTGTAGTTCCAATATACTTTATTGAATAAGAATAATTTACAAATGTTAAAGTATATTTGTTACAAATAACTAACTTAGTTAATTTTTTTAATCTTTTCAAATTAGTTATCTAGTTCTTATATTAAAAACTGGAGGTAGTATGTATGTGTATGTGTTTATGTACATCAGACATGGATAGGTTTGGCCAAAACAACGAGTTGTTTTACCAGCAGATCTCAAATGCAGATGCAATATGGATATTATATAATTTACACACAGACACATATATATACACTTTAGAAAATTTAGATTTCACCTCTAAATTGTCCTGATAAAAGCCACACCAATAATAGCAGAGGATCTTTAAGAGGAAACAAATTTGATTGATTTGGTGTTTCATTTTCTCCTTTTCAGCTCAGGGTTACAGGTTATTCAAAAAACTGTTAAAGAGGTTGTTAAAGAAGTCAAGTCTAAAATAGATAAACTATTTTATGACTTTTTCGGATTTGTTGGGATAAAATCGCAAGTGGAAGAAGTAGAAAAGCTTTTGGATCTGAGTACAGATGATGTAGCTCGAGTTATTGGCATTTGCGGTATGGCTGGACTGGGGAAGTCTTCTATTGCTACAGTTCTATATCTTAAGATATTTCACTATTTTGATGCCTTTTGTTTCCTTACCAATGTAAGTGGACGTTTAAAGGAAGGTGACTTATCTCCGCAGCAACTTCTCTGTAGAAATTTAGAGACAGAAAATTCAGAAATAAGGCATATTGTTAGCCAAGAGTTATTAGCATGCAAAAGGTTAAGAAAGCACAAATTTCTCATAGTTCTTGATGGTGTCGATCTTGTACAACATCTCCAAGAATTGAACTTGGTTGAAAATTCTAATTGTCTCGGCGGGGGGAGTAGAATCATTATAACAACTAGAGATGAACGAGTCCTTCAAAAATACGAGGTTAATACCGTTTATAGACCTAAACTTTTGTCTCAGGAGGAAGGTTTCAAATTATTTTGCTGTCAAGCTTTTCAAGGGGGATATCCTGTTAATGAATTCAGAGAGATGATAGATAGGGTGTTGGAATATGCTAATGGCCTTCCATTAGCAATTAAAATATTGGGTTCATTCTTTTTTGGAAAAGGCGTTGCAGAATGGAGAAGTTTACTGGATAGAGAAGAAATTATTCCTCCCTATGAGATCATAAGGGTGCTTAGAAAAAGTTTTGATGAACTTGATGGCATGAGTAAGGAAATGTTTTTGGACATAGCATGTTTCTTTGTTGGGAAGGACATTCGCTGTGTGAAGGAAATTTTACATGATTGCATCGATTGCTCTGTTGATATAGAAATTCTTATTCAGAAATCAGTCGTCACAATTGCAAATGAGAAGATACAAATGCATAGTATGTTGCAAGCAATGGGGAGAGAGATTATTCGACGACAATATCCGTATCAACAAAGCCGATTTTACCTTTACAGTGACATTAAATCTGTTATGGAGAAAATAAACATGGTAAGTTTTGATAGCCCTTTTTAGCACATTACAATATGAAAAGTTAAAATAATAATATAACATTTCATTATTTCTGTGTACAAATGCGTTTACTCTCCCAGGTGATGGAAAATGTTGAAGCCCTCAAATCTGTTTTTGAGAGACAGAGATACACACGGGTAAGTTTTGATAGTCCTTTTTAGCATTACATAAATAAATGAGAAGTTAAAGAAATAATCTGACATTTCAGCTCTCTATATATAAATGCATTTATAATCTAGATGGTGGAAGGTGTTAAAGCTATAGCCTTGGATTTGGAAGAGCCAAAAATGGCTTCATTGAGGGTTGATGCTTTATCACATATGATCAACCTTAGATTGCTGATATTCCGTAATGTGGAATTTTCTGGAACCCTCAATAATCTTTCAAGCAAGTTGCGATATGTTTCGTGGCATCAATATCCTTTCACTTCTTTACCATCGGGTTTTCAATCTGACTCACTTGTTCAGCTGATTATGCCTGAAAGCAACATGACAGAAGTATGGAAGGGCAGAATGGTATGTTAATGTTCTTCTTTGAGTTCTTGAATATTTAAATTACTAGAAATTATTCAATCAAACTCCTAAACAAATATAGATAACTTTTACCCGCTTTTAAATATCCCCCAAGTTTCTTGTTTTAATACAAAGAGTACTATATGTTCTCCATTCACAGATGCTCCCTACTTTGAGAAAACTGAATTTAAGTGGCTCCAAAACTTTGACAAAGACGCCAGATTTTGGTGGGGTTCCAAATCTTGAGAGTCTAGAGCTCGAAGGATGTACTGGATTATTGCAACTTGATCCATCTGTTGCTAAACTTCCAAAGCTTAGATTCTTGAACTTGAAAGGTTGCATCAATCTTGTCAGTATCCCTAATTCCATGTTTTGTCTGAACTCGCTGGAAGTCCTAAATCTGGCTGGCTGCTCTAAACTTGCATGTTGCTTGGAGTTTTCTCCAATGAGGAGCTTGATAGAAGAAAAGCTGCTTAGCATCTGGGATATTCCATTCTTGGAAAAACTTTTGTACTATCTTCTGTTGGTTTGCCAGAACAAAAGAGATATATGACTTCGGTTCTTGTTATCTTATTAACTTGATGTGTACTTGTGAGGTCAAATATGTAATAAAGCTCAGGCCATGAGAGTCTGTACGAGTGTATTTGGTAAGCATGGGAATAATATAGTGTGGTTGTCTCTTTATTTGGCTGCAGCAATTACTTAGATATACCTCTGGTGTTATTGCAGATTAGTTCTTAATGAAAAATTATTTAAAGAAAAAGTTATATATATTTATCAAAACATATCAAGTCATGAAATTGTAAAACCTTGCACTAAATAAATACTTATCCTACAAGTCTTAAACAAGTGTATATCAACCACTCACACTGGCTATAAAATGTAGCAGCAAAGTAACAATCTGACGAGGAATAATATAAATCAGGCTCAAACTTGATATTACCTTGCTTTCAATTATATTTTTCAATTTGTCAAACGAGGAAACAACGTGAGTTTGCCTTTTATCGCTCTTTTTGTTTTTAATGTAAAACTTAATTCAAAAGTTGATATTCGTATTATATATAAGATTTATTTAACATATTTATTAATTTTTTAAATTAATTTTATTAATATTTCTCAGTAAGGGAAGAAACTTAAAAAAATTAAAATATTTAAAAAACATATTATACTAACAAATTTAAATAAAAATTATGAATCTTCTCACACTTCCTACCTTGCATCCTCTCATTTGCGATTCCTTAACTGCTTTACTTCTGTCCTCACCGTCACCCCATTCTCGTCTCCCTAAACCCCCAAATCCACCGTCACTATCGGGGTCCTCGTGCTCCTTATCCGTCGCCGTCGTTCACCTCTGCTTTTTGATCCTCGTGCTTCTCAGTCTGCTGCCTGTCGTGTAGCTCTCGAACCGGTTAATCCATCCCAATTTTCAGAACCTTGTTAAATATTATGCATGCATATTGCATATAACATATGTGGGTATCTAAGCCTGAATTTTGAAGGATTGGGACGGAGATTGAAACTGGCATTGAGACTTTAAAATTATATCTGGCTTGAAGTAACATTTGGACGGAATGATTTTGCTAAATTTATTTTTCAATTTGCCATGAAGTGTGAAATTGACCAAAAATACCCTTGCCCTCATCTAAATTTGGGTTGGGTATGAGGAGGGAATGGCCAGGTAGTGTAATTTTGGACGAAGTGAAGCGGGTGAAAACTTTGCAAAGCATTACCTCGTTGCCGTCTCCAATTCTGCTGAATACTGTAAACAGTAAAAACAATTAATCAAATGCTACACTGTGAAATATTTAATCATATGCTACACTTTTTTAAAATTTGTTCATCCCATGATGAACTTTCACTCTGACTATCTGTCTCTTAAAATGAAAAGGGGAAAATGCCAACAAGTTCAAACTCTTTCCATTTTTTATTTTTGGCAAAAATTACAAATCAGTGTCTCATTTCTTCATCTTCTATCCCGTGTCCATGACTTTTGAAATCTGAAGAAATTATAATTGATATCGCGTCCTTTTATATCTTCCTCTACTTCATCTTCTTTTATTTTACATTTTCTTCTAAATAATATAAATATATTAGATTTCTGTAGAAAAATAACTTTTTATCTTGATACTTAAATTTAAGAGAAAATATATAAATAAATTAAATAATATAAATTATTTATAAAATTTTGAATATATCCAAATCTACACATATTGATCGTAAAATATAACTTATTAATTTCTATCTTTATCCTAATTATTCAGAGATATTTAAATCAAGAGTATTATTGAGGAAAAAAGTTTAGCAGCTTCATAATTTTATGAAATAAATTTTAAATAAAATACTAAAAACGTTAAGTACACAAAATCACTTAAATTAATTTAATAAAAAAATACTGAAAACGAACAATTTATTAAGTGATATTTCCTAATTATTATTTTAATCACATAAAAATAAAAGTTATTACAAAAGATAGAGCCTTCTTCAATAGGGAGAGTTTATGTTACCTTAAACAATTCAAGGGAAAAAACAAAAATGAAATAGATAAGCATAGGTATTGAAGAAAAATAAGAAAATTAATATCTTTGGGATACTAAAGATGAAAATTCATAAGTATATATTTTATAATTAAATATGTTAGATTTGGATATATTATAGAAGATTTGTAAATATTTTAAATTTATTTACATATTTTCTCCTAAATTTAAGTATTAAGATAAAAAGTCATTTTCCTATAAAAATCTACTTTTACTTATACGATTTAGAAAAAGATGTAGGAAAAAAAAAAGGTATTAGAAGATATGATGGGACGGAATATCAATTGTAATTTTTCCAAAAATAAAAAATATGGAGATGCGACGGAAGATGGAGAAATTGGGTACTTAGCTGTAATTTGCCAAAAATAAAAATTTAAAAAAGTTGAACTCGTTCATGACCTGTTACCTTTCTATTTTAGAAAACATAGTCATAATCGAAGTTCATCGTAAGGTGAACGAGTTTCAAAGAAATAGCATGTGAGTAAATAATTCATGGGGTGCAACATTTGGATCATTATTTTTACTTTTCACAGCAGTGGGGTAAAATTGCCTTCTTGGTCTCGCAGGGACGCTACTGAAAATTTTGTTTTATTTTATTATTTTCTTTCCCTTTCCTGCATTTTGTATGCCCTTTGAAATTCAGGCAATTGTGCTCCAATCAAAGCGAAACTACTAGGGACAATGACGAAATAGGCAAAGATGATAAACCCAAATCATCCACCAAATCGAAAACGGCCAAAGCCATGGCTAGGCTTGTCAATAAACAGATGAGCTGGCATCCTCTTTGTCTTCACTTTCTCCCGCTCTGTCGAAAACCACGGTGCTTCAAACTCTTCGCCTCATCACAAATTCATCCAAAGCCTTTCAATTCTTTAAGTGGGTACACGATATGGGTTTCCCTCACAAGAACCAATCATACTTCTTAATGCTTGAAATTTTGAACCATGGAAAAAACCTTAATGTAGCTCGAAATTTTTTGTTTTCAGTTGAGCTAAGATCCAATGGTTCTGTTAAGCTTAATGATCCATTCTTTGATAGCTTAGTTAGGAGTTATGGTCAAGCTGGGTTGTTTGAAGAGTCGATGAAGCATTTTCAGACTATGAAGACAATGGGTGTTTCACCCTCTATGATCACATTCAACAATCTTTTGTCTATATATCGTAGACGGGGTCGGACAAATATTACAAACGATATTTATGATAAAATGCTCAGAACGTATGGAGCTGCACCAGACACATGTACATATAATATTTTGATCAGAGGGTTTTGTAAGAATTCCATGGTTGATGAAGGTTTCGATTTTTCAATGAAATGTCACGCTTCAATTGTGATGCCGCTATTATTACGTATAAGACACTTCTTGACGGCTTGTGTAAAGCAGGAAAGGTCAAAATGGCACATAATTTAGTGAAGGGTATGAATGAGAAAAAGTAAGGATTTGAATCCTAATGTTGTGACTTATTCAACTTTGATTGGAGGGTATTGTATGCAACAAAAATTAGATGAGGCCTTGCTTATAGTTAAGGAGATGATGGGTCAAGGGCTTAAGCTAAATAAAATTACTTACAATACTCTGATAAATGGACTTTGCGAAGCCCAGAACTTAGATAAGATAAAAGATATTTTGGAACAAACCATGGGGGATGGGGAATTTGGTCCAGACATATGTACCTTGAACACATTAATTCATGCACATTGCTGTGCAGGAAACTTAGACGAGGCATTAAAGGTGTTTGAGAGGATGAAAAACTTGCAGGTGGGTGCAGACCCAGCCACATACAGTGCTCTGTTGCGGAGCCTTTGTCAAAGAGAGGACTATGATATGGCAGAAACGCTATTTGATGAGTTGTATGAGAAGGAAATTTTGTGACTAATTTTGGCTCTAAGCCTCTTGCTGCTGCTTACAACCCTATGTTTCAGTATCTTTGTGAATGAAAAGGTGGACGCAAGACCCTCCGTCCTACACGACAATGATTATGGGGCACTGTAAGGATGGTTCTTGTGAAGACGGATATGAGCTTTTGAAGTGGATGTTGAGACAAAATTTTCTTCCAGATGTTGAGATATATGATTCTTTGATTGATGGTTTTCTTCAGAAGGAGAAACCCCTTCTTGCAAAAGAGGCATTAGAGAAAATGGTAAGGAGTTCCTATCTTCCCAAAACATTGACTTGGCACTCTATGCTGGCAAAGCTTTTGGAAAAAAGCTATACCCACGAATCTGCCAGTTTTATTGTCATGATGCTAGATGAAAATATTAGACAAAATATAAAATTTTCAACCATGAGTTTACAGCTACTTTTTGGCCGTGGACTAAAGGACAGACCATTCAAGGTTTTAGAGTTGCTTTATAAGCATGGATACTGTGTTAAAATAGATGAACTAGTTCAATTTCTTATACACAGAGGGAAGCTATCAGAGGGATGCAAAGTGTTGGCATTTTGTATTGAAAATCATCAAAATGTTGATCTTGATTTGTACAATGCTGTTATTTTGGGCGTTTGTAAAAGGAGCAATTCATGCTGCTTATTGGTGGAGAAAGGCTTGCATCTGGAATTGACATGTCTAGATGAACTAGTATCTGCTCTAGAGGCTGAAGGAAGATCAGATGAAGCCGCATTTATATCTAAGAGGATGCAAAGGCAAGAATTTTTAGGCGGATCTTCACAAAAATGGAGATTCATTCTCACTGCTTCACAGATATGATGCAATAGCAGCAGCCCATTAATCGTCCTGTGCTTCAGACTTTTCAAGATGAAAATTCATCGCCACCTGAATGGAGCATGATATGTCGTAAGTTACCATTCATTTATCATTTGGATTAAAAATTGTCATAATAGTGGATGGTTTCCTATTCATTCTATTCTAATGTTATTAAAAATAGTGGGGTCCGAGGCTGCTGATCCTTTTATTTGTTTTGGCAAGAGACGCTAGATTGATTGTATTTCCCAAAGAACTGGATTTTACTGCCATATCATGTTGATATTTAGAAGAAGACAAAGCTTACATGCAATGCTTTAGAAAATTTGCGTTTTAGGTTTTTCAATAAAAAAAATTGATCATGGACGTGTTTTTCTAACTCTACGCTACATCCTTGACTCTCACTTTCATAAATTTATTGAAAATCCTAATTACAAATACCTAAAAAGATGCCTTTATGTTATGTGCTTTGGAAAACCAATACTATAACTTGGTTGATTTAAACGTATCATTATCAAGGAGATCAGTGTAACCCTGATATTTACTATGACTGCTAAATCATGGCAAGTTTAGAAGCTGGGTCTTGCGTTTCATAGTGTACATGTTTAAGTTGATTGATGCGTTGAAGGCAGTTTAGGTCTAACACTAATATTCATCATTATAACCTTCTAAGAGAAGTCAAATGCAAAGAAGCTTTCTTCCTTTGTTTCCGTATGAGGGTTGAAATGTTTATATACCAGTTTTCTTTTCTTTTCTTTTTTTTTTTTTTGGCCAACATACCAGTAGTTAACACGTAATGGCTCTTCAGTCCCAACAGAGAACGACTTATAATTCCTTTTGAAGTTAATATGCATTGGTCCCTTCTCACTTTTCAATGACCATTATCTGTTGTAATCTATCTCCTAACTGCTACAAGGAAATCAAGGTCAAGTTCACAGTGCAGGTGACCCTGAATCCTCGTTGGATGCTTCAGATCAAGCAGCATTGACAAACCTGAGTGATGTACCCCGAGACCGTCCTGTTTTTGCCATGATCATCTTTCAGAGGATGTATAATGTAAGTTTTTTGAATTAAAAAAACTCTGGCTTTGCATTTCTAATTTCCCTCTTTTATTTCATTAGTATAATGCCTGGCGTTGAAGTTTTAAGTCAATTTATATCTGCAAAAGATTGATTTGAAGTGTGTCTGATGTGACTCTGGTTCAATACTGAATGGATATTGAATAATGTGGGCAGGCTAGTGGCGGGGGCCTGTAAAAACTTTCAAGAGGTCTTACACCTGAAACTTTGTATGATCATTGTTCAGGAAAGACTAGCTTGCTCACTTTGTTCGCGTGCAAAGAAGGGCACTTGAAGTGCGGGTGGAAAAGAGTTGAATTGGTGGTCTTTTAACTCTGTGAAAGGACGTAAAAGGAAACTAAGAAGAGCACTTAAAGAAATTATAGAATGAGATGTTATGATGAATGAGATATTAAAGTTTAGCAGCGTTGTGCTATCCGTCCAGTTGACCTAATGGGATAAAGCTGCTTGTTCTTCTTGTTAAATGTTAATAAATTATTTGAAAGTAGTTAAAAGAATGAAGGCATTCGAGCTTCAGAAGTACTCCATCTAGCTGTGCTATCCATCTAGTTGAGTTAATATATTTGATACATTCTCTTCCTTCATTTATCCTACTATTTTTCCCATTTATATATAGGGGTATATTTTTTAAAAAAAATTACATTTGTTACATATCAATTGTTTTTAACTATTTTTTTAAACCGCACAATTTAATTAAAAGGATCTTATAATAAGGGACAGAGGGAGTAGAAATAAGTAAGCTGAACATTTTTTTTTCCCCAGTTAAGCTTGAAAGGTCATTCAGGCCTAGTTAACGTTTTTATTCCAATGACGTTAGCCAAAGTGGCTTGAATTAATTCACAGAATAAATCAGGCTTGCCTGCATTTATCAGAGAACTATCTGCAAAACGTATTCTTTGGATTATAGAAGTAGCTTTTTAGTTTTTAATATTACAGAAGGAGGGGAAGAAAAAAACAAGAAGAAACGATTTGGACTAGGATCATTTGTAAAAATAAGGGGTTAAGCAATACTCATGCCAATGTGCCTTGGATGATCCACATCTCAGAATCAGGCACTGATAAGCACATTAAACTATCTATGCAGTGAGAGGCCCAATAGTCTAGGTACAATGATGTGATTATCAGAGGATTCAGAGGCATGCCCTACCACTAAGCTAACAACCCGTCATGTGAGCCTCCCGCTGCGGTCCTGCTATGCCTACAGTAAGAGAAGTCATATCTTTTAATATAAAATCGATTTAACTAATTTGATTATATTAAATTAGGTAATTAAGTTAATTATAAAAAATCACATGTTTTTTTAAAGTATTATAATCATCTTTATTACTCCTCCGGTCCTTAATATAGGACCCAGTTGTTAAGTTGGTTTTAGTCCTAAATATAAGACCCATTTATCATATTTATCAACTTTATTTAAATTACCCCTATAGATACTCCCTCAGCCATAATCAAGTAAAAGAAGGAGATGAGATATTATGGAAGATGATTATGGTATTTTAGGAAAAATGTGTTACATTTTTTATAATTAACTAACTTACCTAACTTCCTTAATCTAATCAAATTAGTTAAATGGGTCTTATAATAAGGACCGGAGGAGTAATATATTTCTTTCTTTTTCTATTTGATTATTGTTGAAGGAGTATCAATATAGATAACTTAAGAAAAATTGTTTGATATAAGAAATAAGTCTTATATTTAAGATCAAGGTCAACTCGATGATTAGATCTTATATTAAGGCATTTTCTTTTTTCTTTTTAACAAAACTCCTCAATCCGTAACGGAGTAAAGCGTGCATTGAGGACTGTAAGTTAACACACACAAAATTTGCAAAACTAATCACCATCTAAAGCCTTTTTAACCGACTCATGAGCTGGGGCAAGATTTTGAAATAAGAGGGTCATCAAGGAGGAAATATCTTTGAGCTTGCCCTGAAAAGATCTCAAGAGGGATTTCTATAGTACTCTTATAATTTCTTCAAGCGCGTTTGCGTGTCGTATGATAATAGTCAGACTTGACACTTTTGTATAACATGTCTGCAATCGGGCTTTAAGATTCTTTAGATGATCTCAGAATTTTGCAATGTGCTTTCAATAATACTTATTGAATTTTGGGTTATTATAATTTTTTATCTTTCAAATTTGCTCTTATTTTGATTTTGGTCTTTTAAATTTCAACTATAACTTTTTATCATTTAAAGGGGTAAAATGTTCGAGATTATTATTGAATTATAATGACCAATATTTTAAATAAGAATAAACTTAAAAAAACCCAAAAAAACATATGATTTAAATTTTGGGAGGTGAAAATTAAAATAAAGGCAAGTCTAAAGTGAACAAAAATTGTATCAACCCTTAAATTTTTATGAGCTTTTGAGACAGCCTTTGGGTCACACTTTTTTAAAGGAAATTTGTTCACATATTCTCATGCATGCAAGGTGTTTTTCTTTTTTAAAAAAAACACACACACACACACTTTACCAAAAAATGCTTCAGTTTTTTCGTGAAAAAATGGTTCCCATATAATCATTCGTACACAGAGAAAATAGTATAATAATGATTTTTAATACTGGAAATAAATAAATTGGAATAATTTAATTATTGATAATTTTGAATTTTATTGTCGAACGAATAAAAGCTTTTAATTTTAAAAAGTAATATTCATGCATTTGAAATTAAATAAATATTTTTTAATTACTTCAATTGAAATGAAATCTTTTTAAAAAATTAATTTGGTTAATATCATACTGTGTTCTGGTAAAAAATATCATATTGCGTATAAACTTTGTTCCTAACAAAAATTTTAAGTATCACCTTACGAAAATTTCAATCGTTCTTTGTTATTCATGTACCATATGAATAATAATTAAATGTTTTGATAATGCGTAGCCATTCCAAACCACATACTTCCAAGAGACTTGAGGGGAGTATATTAGTATACCCAACCTAATTCACGCATAACCTGGAATATAAAAAAAAATATTTTTAATATAAGACATATTTACTTATTTGCTTAGATTAAAAAAATTAAGTAAATTAATTAATTATAATAAATATGATATGTTTTTTTTCTAAAACACTATAATCATTTTCCTTAATATCCTCTCTCTCTATTTTCTACTTGATTATGGTTAGGGAAAATCTATAGGGGTAACTTAGAAATAATTTGATAAGTATAAAAAATAAATCTTATATTTAAGATCAAAATTAATTCAACAATTAGTTTTTATATTAAAAATTAGAAGAGTGTGTGTATATGCGCCCGTGTGTGTGTGATCTAGTAA
Organism: Neltuma alba; assembly: GCF_004799145.2. Classification (NCBI taxonomy): domain Eukaryota; kingdom Viridiplantae; phylum Streptophyta; class Magnoliopsida; order Fabales; family Fabaceae; genus Neltuma; species Neltuma alba. The sequence goes on along the minus strand of NW_021636990.1, from coordinate 3,852 downwards.
AGCGAAGGCAAGTTGAAAATCTTACGAGGTGTAGGATGTGTTTGGAATCACATCTGGACCTTCAAACTGACTTATCTATCGGCAAAAGGAGCTTTTTTGATTTGGAATGTGTTTGGAATCACATTTTTGCAATCTGACTTTTGTCACTGAAACGAACTTATACAATAAGCTCAAAGAAGCTACTTTTATCCAATCTGAATTCTGTAAAAGCCAGATTAAAAAAAAGTTACTTCTCCACCGCTAATTCAAACACACCCGTAGTTGAACCAAGAGTTAAAGTGCGTTTGCATCTCGGACATATTATATTCTGTATATTAAAATATTTTATTATGTATTTAATATTTTAAAATACTTTTTAAGTATATACAATATTTTGAAGTTTTTTTATGTATCTAGTATTTTAAAATATTTTATGTATTTAATGTCCTAAAATATTTTTTGGTACATCTAATATCAAATAAAAAATGCTTTAAAATGTCAGACATACCTAAAAAATATTTTAAGATACAAAATATATTACAAAATATTTTCAAGATGTTAGATATACTTAAGAAAATAGTCTGCGTTGGCGAAGCATTTTAACCTCCAAACATTCTTTTTTTTTTTTCGTCACAACATGGATTCGAATTATACCTTTTAGATGGTGTCTGAATAAAATAAAATTATAGTTTTAAAAATATTCTTATGATATATTTAAAATAAATATACAAAAAGGTTAAAAAAATAAATTTGGATTTATCCAAACACCATTAATTAATCTGGCAAACGCGGAAACGAGCCAGGCAAATGTCAGATGGATCCCCTCACTACCTTTTTCCTTGACTCGATGTCGTTCTCCTTGGCCTGTTGCCATCTTGGTCCTCGTGCTCCTCAACCCGTCGCCGTCGTTCATCGCTGCTTTGTGATCCTCAGTCCGCCGTCTGTCGCGTAGCTCGGCGAACTCCATCAATTTGCAGAGAGCTCCCTCTTCCATGTAGGCTCTCCCTTCTTAATAATTTCGAATTTTAAACTGTAAACGTAAGATGTGACTGAACCTCTGATCTGTGATGGAGTATTCTTCAGCCGCATTCACTCATTGCCAGAGGTGAAAATAATGATTAACTCTGGTCTGTTATGTATTACCCCACACAAAATGGGGCTTATATTTATATTTAGTACGGGTATACATTAGCAGATAAATAATATTTTTAATCATATTATATTATTTTAATCCTTGCCGATCTTACCGGAGACTCTCGAACATTCCCCATTGAGAACCTTGCTATATATTAGGCATGCCTATGGCATGACATAGCGTGCTTCGAGTAATCTAATCTTAGTGCATTTTGTATAAGTTGGAATTTCTAAATTAAAAAAATACCAACAAAGCCGACTATGATTAGTAACAATATAATATTCCGGGACAAATGACAATATGAGAACTAAAAATCAGGGTAATATAATTTTTGGTTACTAAAATTTGTTCCTATTTTAGTTTGGGTTCATCAATTTGCAAATCGGTGATTTTGGTCTCTAAAATTTAATGTTTTAGAATTAGAGGTATAACGGTGTTAAATTGGCTAAGGTGTTATAGACGGCATTAAAATGTTGATTTTGAATTACAAAATAGGACCTAATTGAATCTTGTGTAGATAATTTGAGTGGGGGGGGGGAATAGGCCCTCAAAACATAGCTATTTAACCCCCTTTTTTTCAGTGTTGATTTGGCAAGCTATTACTGTACTTTAAGAATTCATCCCCAGTCGTCCTCTGCTTTTGAAATTATGATTTGGGGAAAATCCTAACTTTCGTTTTCAAAGTTCTCCCAGACATGCACCATTGATTAGGCATAAAGCTTTAGACTGTAACCTATGGTAACTAATGATTATAAATATATATCGAAGGGTTTATAGCTAAGTGTGGAATGTAATGAGTTTACCTGATGTCACAAGCAGGGTCCAGTCGCTACCTCCTATTTGCATGGAGCTTTCATGTCGGTTATGACTTGCTTGTTGCTTCTATTGTTGACTACTTACAGGGTGATGATAACGATTTCTATTCCATGGAGTATTTGGAGAGCAGCTCCTCATCGTTGAAACCGAGTCATGTATATATCAGCTTTAGAGGTGATGAAGAGACTCGTAAATTCATGCATAGCCTTTTGGCTGCTCTGAAAGCAGAAGGCTTCAGAATCTTTGGAGATGATAAGAAGCTTGAAACGCCGGGCTCCAATCTTCCACCTCACCTTCTTCAAGCAATTCGTGAGTCGTGGATTTGGATTGTTGTCTTCTCCAAGAACTATGCTTCTTCATGTTGGTGTTTAAAGGAACTGTCACAGGTTTTGCGCATCATTCTTTCTCAGGATGAATCTCAATTGTCTTGTGCGGACTCATCATCATCAGTTTTTGCGCATCCATTGTAACGCTGTCGATGCTGAACGACAAGAAATGTGCGAAGCAGACATAGACAAGGTGAACAGATGGAGGCAAGCTCTGAAACGAGGGTTCCGTGTCTCTGGGCGCTGGAGTGCATCAGATAGGGTTATAGCAGTTTTTTTACGATGTGGATCCAAAATCCTTTCCTCAACATTTCAACAAGCATGCACACAAGATTCATTTGAGATAACCCAATGGGAAGATATCGAACAAGTGGCCAGTTCCCCTGGCTGGCAAGTGCGGAATGAGTACGTAATTTTACTCTCTCTCTCTCTCTATATATATATATCTACACACACTCTTATATACTCCTCTGATCCTTAATATAAGACCTATTTAACCAATTTAATTAGATTAAAAAATTTAGGTAAGTTAGTTAATTATAAAAAAAAATATGGCATATTTTTTCTAAAATACCATAATATCCTCCCTCTCTCTTCTATTTGATTATGGTTGAGAGAGTATTTATAGGGATAATTTAGAAAAAATTGATAAATATGAGAAATAGGTTTTATTTAGGATTAAAATCAACTTAACAATTAGGTCATATATATAAGGATAGGAGGAGAGTATATATATATATATACACACACATATATCAGAAACAACAAACTGTTTTACTAGCAGACCTCAACTCCAGATGCAATATGGATATTATATAATTTGTGTATATATATCTACTTTAAAAATTTAGATGTCACTTCTAAGTTGTCTTGATAAAAGCCACACACCAATTATAGCAGAGGATCTTTAAGAGGAAACAAATTTGATTGATTGGGCGTTCCACTTTCTCTTTTTCAGCTCAGGGTTACAGGTTATTCCAAAAACTGTTAAAGAAGTCAAGTCTAAAATAGATAAACTATTTTATGACTTCTTCGGATTTGTTGGGATGCAATCTCAAGTGGAAGAAGTAGAAAAGCTTTTGGATTTGAATGCAGATGATGAAGTTCGAGTTGTTGGCATTTGTGGTATGAGTGGATTGGGGAAATCTTCTATTGCTACTGTTTATATCTTAAGACCTTTCACCTTTTTGATGCCTTTTGTTTCCTTCCCAATCTGAGTGGACGTTTAAAGCATGGTGACATAACCCTACAAGAACTTCTGCATAGACATTTGAGGACAGAAAATTCAGAGATGAAGGATTTTCTAGACAAAGAGTTCTTACTAGAGGAAAGGCTAAGAAAGCACAAGTTTCTTATAGTTCTTGATGGTGTTGATCTTGTACAACATCTACAGGAGTTGAACTTAGTTGAAAAATCCAATTGTTTTTGGCGGGGACAGTAGAATCATTATAACACTAGAGATGAACAAGTCCTTCAAAATATGAGGTTAATACCATTTATAGACCTAAACTCTTGTCCAGGGACGAAGGTTTCAAACTATTTTGTTCTAAAGCTTTTCTAGGGGGATATCCGATTGATGATTTCGAAGGGATGATA